>NC_057797.1:184503511-184514130 GCF_018294505.1 Triticum aestivum | reverse complement strand
CGCCCCGGCCTCATCCGAGCTCCTCCGGCGAGCTCCAAGCCCCTCCGGCCATCCTCAAAGTGTCTTGAATTACCGAGATACCGAGTCTGATCGGAATGTCTTGAGAGGAGGTCTATTCCTTCGTTGACCGTGAGAGCTTGTCATGGGCTAAGTTGGGACTCCCCTACAGGGTTTGAACTTTCGAAAGCCGTGCCCGCGGTTATGGGCAGATGGGAATTTGTTAATGCCTGGTTGTAGATAACTTGAACCTTAACTTAACTAAAATGAATCAACTGAGGGTGTTACCATGATGGCCTCTTCTCTGCGGAGTCCGGGAAGTGGACACGGTGTTGGAGTAATGTTTGCACAGGTTGCTCTCTAGCTTCTCACTCGTGCTTTGCCTTCTCTTCTCGCTCTCTTTTGCGAATAAGTTCGCCACCATACTTGCTAGTCGCTTGCTGCAGCTCCACTCATATTTTACCTTGCCATACCTATAAGCTTAAATAGTCTTGATCGCGAGGGTGTGAGATTGCTGAGTCCCTGTGGCTCACAGATTACTATTACACCAGATGCAGGGCCTGATGATTCTGCTCCAGGAGACGCGTATGAGCTCAAGTGGGAGTTCGACGAAGACTCTCAATGTTACTATGTTTCCTTTCCCGATGATCAGTAGTGGTGCCTAGTTGGGGGTGAACGGGACCGTTGTCGCATGTTGGGTTCTCTTTTATTTTGGCGCCGTAGTCGGGCCATGAGTGTTTGGCTGATGTAATGTTATTTATGTACTTGATTGACGTGGCGAGTGTAAGCCAACTATGTTATCTCCTTTTTATTATTTATATTACATGGGATGTTGTGAAGATTGCCTAACTTGCGACATATGCCTTCAATGCGATTATGTCTCTAAGTCGTGCCTCGACACGTGGGAGCTATAGTCGCATCAAGGGTGTTACACCAGTACAACACTACTCATAGCATAACATGACCACTAGCATCAACAATAAAGATCATGCAATAACGTATCAACAAGGCCATCATGCAAGCATTTAACCAACTGGATGCAATGGAACATGCATAACAACGCTACTCGGGACAGACGGCAGTCATGCACGAAAGACCATTACCAACATCAACATATACTACTAGCAAGCATAAGCATATGAAAGGAATACTAGCAACTAGCAGGGCATGAAAACCAGGTGCATAACAACATAGCAAGAAAGTAAGCACTAACCAAGAATCATTACCAACAACGATAACCATATTTTAAACAAGCAAACAATTAATAAATATTCAAGTTGAAAACCATGGCTAAAGCATGACTATCATGTAAGTGGGTATTGTGGCTTGCCTGGGGTGACGGAGACTCCAAGAAGAAGTGCGGTGAAGTCGTGGAACAAAACGTCGGACGGTTCTTTCTCAGAGGGGGCTGGTTAGAGGCAAGGGCAAAATGGTCATTTTCACTGTGAGAACACCTACTGAAAATGTTACCAAAAGCTAGAGCTCGATGATACAAAGAAGTGAGTGTTGGTTTCACCTCAATCGGAGTTACGGTTGAAAAGTTGTGAAGGTTGGAAGAACAAGGACCAATCTGTGAAAATTTATCACCAACGGGTCCCTAAGTAGATAAGACAAAAACAGATTTGAGGAAATATGCTTCCTGACTTAGAAAACGTAGTTCCGGCCGAAGTAGAAATAGAATACACTTTCAGAGAAGAGAAGACATACTCTGGAAAATGTGTTTCCACTTGCCACGTGGGATGGAGGGGTGAGACACTGGCGCGTGGGGCCCAGGGGCAGGGGGAGGGGCCAGCGCTCGTCGTCTTCCTCCCTCTGTTCGCTCACGCGAGGAACAGAGGAGGAACGAGGCCAGGCAGGAGCGCTCAGGCGAGGGGGCCGGCCGGCTCCGGCCATCTCCGGCCGAGCCGAGGCCACCAGAGGGTGCGGGAGGCCATGGCGCACCCATTCAGAGGGTAAGGAGGCGCCGGGGAGGAGTTGAGAGGAGGGGAGGTCGCGGCGACGGGAGGCGCCAGGAGCTTTGGGCGGCGGCGGCTCTCGGCGATGCGGGCTCTCTGGTGACGAACGGAGGAGATGGGGAGGCTGATAGGGGTGTGGGGAGTGTCGTGGTGGAGACGGGAGAGAGGAAGGAGCTCCGGATGGGCTCGGTCGAGGTGGTGGCCGAGAGCAACGGCGACGGCCAAGCTCCGGGAGGCGCGGCCCGAGGGACTCCGGCGATGAACTGGTGGGGTGGGGAGGCTCAGTGCGACGAGGGGGAGTCAGTGGACGTCTCAGAATGACGAGGGAAGGCTTGTCTTGGCCGGAATCATGCCGAGGCCGAGGCGGCCATGGTGGACGGCGACGAACTCCGGCGAGATGAGGCGATTCCAGAGAGCAAATGAGGCGAGGGAGGGAGCGATGAGGAGCGGGGGACCTCGGGCACTCCTTATATAGCCGCGGGGAAGGCTCTGGAGCTCACAAGCGAGCTTGAGCAGTGCTAATGAAGGTCAGGGGCAGGGCATGGCACGGGCATGGCGTTTGCGACGCATTGATGACGAACCACAATGAGGCAGCGATGCAGGGCGACGCAGTCGAGCACGGGCGAGCCCCTGGACAAGGTTTGAGGTCAAGACGAGGAGGGAGGAGACGAGCATAGTGGCCGGAACAAGCCAGAGCACGCCTGCAGCCATGACACCAGCGCGATCACCACGCACACTGGCGCAAGGGGCGCTCTTTGGCGTGGCCAACCATGTCAAATGGATGGACCTTGGTGCCCTTAGTCTAACTAAAGAAATAAATCGGTCA
Organism: Triticum aestivum; assembly: GCF_018294505.1. Classification (NCBI taxonomy): domain Eukaryota; kingdom Viridiplantae; phylum Streptophyta; class Magnoliopsida; order Poales; family Poaceae; genus Triticum; species Triticum aestivum. The sequence goes on along the minus strand of NC_057797.1, from coordinate 184,511,352 downwards.
AGGGGCAAAGAAGAGATTTGCACTTAGCTCCAAAAGTAATTTAGTAAGAAGGTGTTTGTAACTCTCTGTGGTTAAACCAGCTTGGTAACATGATAAAGAGTTTGTCTAGCGATGATAACTCACTAAGGTGATGCTGATCACCAAAAATCAGACTAAGAGGAGGGTTGCAGTAGAAAGTGCAATACTGGCCGGAATGAGGGATTTGGATGATACACTCACATACTTGATCTCCGTGGGCTAAAATTTGGCAGAGAGGGGTTATATGATGATATGAAGCTGCTGTAAAGATTTCATGCCACTTGGAAATATCAAAGTGGCACTTGCTTCACAAAGCTTCATTCTGGACAGAATCTTGGAAAAATTACACAGGGCAATTGGATTGACCAATTGAGTAAAACTTGGTGGAGGGAGTTGATATAGATAGAAGCATGTGATGAAGCTATGTACCTAGGGTAGGGTCATGGCCCTGTCCTAACTGCCCTACCCAAGGACATCTCTAGAAGAAATCACCTTTCAATCGACTTGGAGGTGTTCCACTCGACAGACTCGGAGACACTCGACCAAGAAGCAATCACTCGACCAAGATCCAACCACTCGACGGCCAGGAGACCTAAAGTCACTCCGCACGCTAACGGTCGGTCATTAAGTAGCTTTTATGGTCATCATAGCACTTTATTAGGGGCGTTACCAGAAACGCCCGACCTTAATGTACTTAAAACCCTGCATAACTGAGGGACGGAGGGGTCTGGCGAACTCTATATAAGCCACCCCCTCCTCAGTGTAAAGGGTTCGCACCCCTGTAATTCATACACACATAATCCAGTCGACCGCCTCCGGGCTCCGAGACGTAAGGCTATTACTTCCTCCGAGAAGGGCCTGAACTCGTAAACCTCGTGTGCTTACAACCACTCCATAGCTAAGATCTTGCCTCTCCATACCTACCCCCCTACATTACTGTCAAACTTAGAACCACGATAGTTGGTGCCCACCGTGGGGCCGGTGTCTTAGCGATTTGTTGGAGGAGTTGCGATCTTTTCCGATCCAAATCATCATGGTTTCTGGCGGAGTTTTGGTGGAGGGCCGCGAGATCCGTCTCAGCGCGCTCACGTACATCGCCGACGACTCCGCTTGGCTTCAGGAGGCTCCGCTCGACGTGGACGCACTCCCTGTCCATGGGGCAACGCACTTTCACGCGTGTGTCCGCGGCGTCCTCTTGCGGCAACCCTCGACCCATTATCGGTCGGCCCCTGTGTTGTCCTCCCTCCCTGTTTCCCGCCGACGCAAGCGCTCCGGTCGGTTGAGACTTCAGCGGTGGGTGAGACACGCGGTGGCACGCCAGTCGGCCACCCCTCAAGTCGCGGCGATCGAGCCCGACGAATCCCTCTACGGCCTGTTCGACCTGTCGACTAGCTCCGCAGAGACCGCATCTGAGTGTGACAGCAGTGATCCGGCGGCGGAGGTTCTGATGGTCGATGGACCACGCAGTCCTCCCGGTTTTCCCCGCACCGATGGAGGCGCAGGTGGAGGCGACCCGTCGCATCCCCATGAGGAATATCTCCCCGAGCCTCTCACGTCGCTGCAGAGAGAAGAACTTCGTCGCCGGAACATGGATGCACTACACACTCCTATCGTTGGAGAAACCCCCGAGGCTCGTGCCTTGGAGGACGCGCGCCTGGCAAACTTGGCCGAGCGCACTCGACTGGAGAACCTCCAGCGAGCACTCGATGAGCGTGCGCGACAACGGGTTCCAGAATCCAGTCGACGTTAGCTCTTTCCGCCCCCGCATGTATATCGAACTCCGATTCAGAATTTAGCAGCTGCAGCCCGTATAGCAGAGTTGATTCAGCCTTCCCAGTCAGAGGCTGGCAGAGGCTTGCTGCAGATCAGAGCGTTAGTCCGGGCAGCAGGAGACCAGAATTCCGCTGTTTCTCAGTCGCGGAACAGGATTCATAGCAGATCCATTGCTGCAGACACGGTCCAGTCGGCTCATAGCCCAAGATCGCCCCCGAGGCGTGAGGACGTGGGGACCGGCGTGATCAGTACGGGAACCGTGAGCTGTATGATCACCGATTCGATCGTGACGATCGACATCGAGTGCCCACCCCTCCCCCGAGGAGTGGATCGTATGTGCCTCGACAGTAGGATGACAGGCGCCCTCATAGTGTTGGGCGAAGGATTCCAGTTGACCCCAGGGAACCAGGCTTTGATGCGAGATCCATTCTCGTTCAAGGTTTGGTCGACAGGAACAGAGCTCACCGAGAAGGTCACGACAGAGATGCACCTACCAGCAGCAGAGTACATGTTTCGGGGCCAGAGTGCTTTAGTAGAGCCATCAGGGCCGCTGTGATTCCTCCCAACTTCAGGTTGGCGACTGGAGTCAGTAAGTTCACTGGTGAGTCCAAGCCCGATACTTGGCTTGAAGACTACTGAATGGCTGTCCAGATTGGCGGTGGCAATGATGAAGTGGCCATGAAGCACCTGCCTCTCATGTTGGAGGGCTCGGCCAGAGCGTGGCTGAATCAGTTAGCACCTAGCAGCATTTACACTTGGGAAGATCTTGCCCGAGTGTTTGTCACCACATTTGAAGGAACCTGCAAGCGACCGGCAGGGCTGACGGAACTGCGGTCTTGCGTGCAGAAGCCGAATGAAACTTTGAGGGATTACATCCAGAGATGGATCATGTTACATCACACGGTAGAGAATGTGCCTGATCACCAAGCAGTCTATGCCTTCAAAGAAGGCGTCAAGTACAGAGAACTGAATCTGAAATTCGGTCGAATCGGAGACATGTCTTTGAATCGGATGATGGAGATTGCCACCAAGTACGCTAATGGTGAAGATGAGGATCGACTCTGGAGTGGCAAGCACAAGTCAGTCGCCTAAGAAACCGGAGGAGGAAATTCCAATTGGAAACAGAAGTGGAAAGCCGAGCCAGCTGCTCCTGGGGAAGCCTTGGCTGTAACTCAAGGAAAGTTTAAGGGGAAACCCAAAGGGCCTTGGAACCCCAAGAAAGTTAAAGGCCAAAACGGAAATGATGTGTTGGATTTGCCATGTCACATCCACACCAAGAAAGATGAAGAGGGTAAGCTCATTTACCTGAAACAAACCACTCGACAGTGTCGGCTCTTGATCCAGCAGTTCCAGGGCAAACAACCCAAATATAAGGAAAAGGAGTCGGACAAAGTTGAGGACAAGGAAGACAGTGATGATGGATACCCCCAGGTCAATTCCACCTTGATGATTTTTGCTGATGTTGAAAGCAAAAGTCGACTGAAAGTTATCAACCATGAGATGAATATGGTTGCTCCGGCGACACCCAGTTATCTGAAGTGGTCTCAGACTGCCATCACATTCGACCAGTCCGATCACCCAACGCACATTGCCACCCATGGGAGGCAAGCTTTGGTGGTCGACCAAGTTGTTGAAGGCACTCGACTGACCAAAGTCTTGATGGATGGTGGCAGTGATTTGAACATACTGTATGCTGAGACGTTGAAAGGGATGGGCATTCTGATGTCCAGACTCAGTACCAGCAACATGAATTTCCATGGAGTCATTCCTGGGAAGAAGGCTGAGTCACTCGGCCAAATTGCTCTTGATGTGGTTTTCGGTGATTCCAAGAATTACCGCAAAGAAAAGTTGACGTTCGAAGTTGTGGATTTCCAGAGTGCTTATCATGTTATTTTGGGCAGGCCAGCTTATGCACGCTTCATGGCTCGACCATGTTATGTGTATCTGAAATTGAAGATGCCTGGTCCCAAAGGTGTGATCACTGTTACGGGCAATCAGAAGAAAGCAGAAGAGTGTTTTCGGAAAGGCTCAAAGATTGCTGATGCTCAGATGGCAGTGGTGGAGCTGCAGGAGTACCAGAAGACTGCAGACCCGAGTGATTTGTTGCGAGCCAAGAAGCCCGCTACAGAATCAGCTTTTCAGTCGTTTGGTGAAACGAAGCCGGTTCACATTCACCCGACCGATCCCAGTGCTGCTCTGACTCATATCTCAACAACACTCGACTCCAAATAGGAAGAAGCGCTCATCCAGTTCCTTCGTGAGAACTGGGACATCTTCGCATGGAAGCCTTCTGACATGCCGGGTGTTCCCAGGGGGCTGGCTGAGCACCGCCTACGAGTCGACTCAAAAGTGAAAGCTGTCAAAGAACATCTCCGACGGTCCGCCGTCCAGAAGAGAAAGGCTATTGGTGAGGAGGTGGCTCGGCTCTTAGCAACGGAGTTCATCCAAGAGATTTACCACTCCGAGTGGCTTGCCAACGTTGTCATGGTCCCCAAGAAGGACAAGTCACTTCGCATGTGCATTGACTTTAAACATATCAATCGGGCCTGCCTGAAAGATCATTTTCCTCTCCCCCGCATCGACCAGATAGTCGACTCGACTGCGGGATGTGAGCGACTGTCTTTTTTAGACGCCTATTCCGAGTACCATCAGATCCGTTTGTATGGACCTGACGAGATCAAAATAGCTTTCATCACTCCATTCGGGTGCTTCTGTTATGTTACCATGTCATTCAGCCTCAAGAATGTCGGAGCCACATTCATGAGGATGATTCAGAAGTGTTTGCTCACTCAAATCAGTCGGAATGTGGAAGCATGCATGGATGATATTGTGGTCAAGTCACGGAAGGGTTCCGACCTGCTGACTGACCTTGTTGAAACCTTTGCCAACCTCAGGAGGTATGATATCAAGCTTAATCCATCAAAGTGCACATTCGGAGTTCCTGGCGGAAAGTTACTCGGTTTTCTCGTTTCCGAACGGGGAATCGACGCCAATCCAGAAAAAGTCGGTACTATACTTCGGATGAAATGTCCTGTGCGAGTGCACGACGTCCAGAAGCTTACTGGTTGCTTGGCCGCTTTAAGTCGATTCATCTCTCGTCTCGGTGAAAAGGCATTGCCTCTTTACCGATTGATGAAGAAGTCAGACAAGTTCGAGTGGACTCCTGAAGCTGATGCAGCATTTGCAGAGCTCAAAGCTTTGCTCTCCACCCAGCCGGTGCTTGCTGCCCCAATCAGCAAAGAGCCTTTGCTGATTTACATCGCAGCCACGGGACAAGTCGTCAGTATGGTACTTACGGTCGAGCGGGAAGAAGAAGGAAAAGCCTTCAAAGTTCAGCGCCTAGTATATTATGTTTCTGAAGTTTTGACCCCGTCGAAGCAAAGATATCCTCATTATCAGAAGCTTGTATATGGGATTTATATGACCACAAAGAAGGTTGCTCACTACTTCTTTGATCATTCCATTACAGTCGTCGGCGATGCTCCATTGTCAGAGATCCTGCACAACAGAGATGCAACTGGTCGAGTGGCAAAATGGGCGATTGAACTCCTTCCTCTAGATATCAAGTTTGAGGCAAAGAAAGCTATCAAGTCCCAAGCAATAGCAGATTTCGTCGCCGAGTGGATTGAACAACAACTGCCGACTCAGATTCACTCGGAGCATTGGACCATGTTCTTCGACGGTTCCAAAATGCTGAATGGTTCCGGTGCCGGGGTAGTATTGGTCTCCCCCCGAGGAGATAAGCTCAGATATGTTCTTCAAATCCACTTTGATTCCTCCAATAACGAAGCAGAATATGAAGCACTTTTATATGGGTTGCGCATGGACATTTCACTCGGCGTCCGTCGCCTCATGGTCTATGGCGACTCAGATTTGGTGGTTAATCAAGTGATGAAGGAGTGGGACGTCAGAAGTCCAGACATGACTGGTTATTGCAATGCGGTGAGAAAGCTGAAGAAGAAATTCGAGGGGTTAGAACTTCATCACATACCCCGACTGAAAAATCAAGCAGCTGATGATTTGGCGAAAATAGGTTCCAAAAGAGAAGCCATTCCCAACAATGTGTTTTTGGAACACATCCACACACCATCAGTTCAGGAGGATCCCTTCACTGAAGAAGCCCCGCAGCCAAAAAGTGTCACGGATCCGATTGAAGTTGAAGTTCCAGCTGTGGTTGACCTGATCATGGAAGTTTTGGTCATCACTCCCGACTGGATGGTACCGTACATCGCGTACATCCTAAGGAAAGAACTCCGAGAGGACGAAGAAGAGGCTCAACAGATCATCCGTCGATCCAAGGCCTTTACAGTCATAAAGGGATAGTTGTATAGAGAAAGCGCGACTGGAGTCAGTCAGAAGTGTATAACACCAGAAGAAGGTCAGATAATCCTTGATGATATCCACTCGGGGACCTGTGGTCATCATGCGTCCTCTCGGACCATTGTGGCTAAAGCATACCGAGCGGGATTCTACTGGCCAAGGGCGAATGAAATGGTGAAAGAGATAGTCGACAAATGTGAAGGATGTCAGTTTTACTCCAATATGTCGCACAAACCCGCGTCAGCCCTGAAAACCATTCCACTCGTCTGGCCCTTCGCTATTTGGGGACTGGACATGGTTGGCCACTGAGAACGGGCAGGAGCGGCTTCACTCATGTGCTAGTAGCAGTCGACAAGTTCACCAAATGGATTGAAGCTAAGCCTATCAAGAATCTTGATGCTTGCACTGCTATCAGTTTCATCAGAGAGTTGATATTCAGATATGGAGTTCCGCATAGCATCATCAATGACAATGGGTCAAACTTCGATTCTGACAAATTCAGAGCCTTTTGCGCCTCTCAAGGCACACGAGTCGACTACGCTTCAGTCGCTCACCCCCAGTCAAATGGACAAGCGGAAAGAGCAAACGGCTTAATTCTCAAAGGACTGAAACCCCGACTGATGCGTGATCTCAAGCACGCAGCAGGTGCATGGGTCGATGAGCTTCTGTCAGTTCTTTGGGGATTGAGGACAACCCCGAACCGATCGACTGGAAGAACCCCATTCTTTCTGGTCTACGAAGCCGAAGCAGTTTTGCCAAGTGACCTGCTTCACAATGCACCCCGAGTCGAGCTCTACTCTGAAGATGAAGCAGAACAAGCCCGGCAGGACACAGTCGACCTCCTGGAAGAAGAAAGAGAAATGGCCATGATCCGATTAACCATCTATCAGCAAGACTTGCGTCGATTCCATGCCAGAAATGTGAAGAGTCGAGCCTTCCAAGAAGGAGACTTGGTCCTCCGAGTGGATCAACAGAAACCACACAAACTCGCTCCTACTTGGGAAGGTCCCTTCATAGTCACCAGAATCCTCCACAATGGAGCGTACCACCTTTATAATGTCGATCGCCAGGTTGATGAGCCACGAGCCTGGAATGCGGAGCTGCTCTGCCCCTTTTATACTTGAATTCTCACTCGGATGAGATGTAATAAGAAAAACTTCTGTAGTTTATTTATCAAAGACAAGAGCGTTATAATTTTCCCAGTGATTGTTATTGTTTTTGTTTGCGTGGGAAATCCCCCAGTGGGTGGCTTAGCTGCGAATCCGTTTCGCCTAAGTTTGTAAAAATAATTTCCTACCGATTGGTGAGCCAGCCTCTCACTCGGATGCTTAGCTGCGAACCCGTTTCGCCTAAGTGTTTGAAAATCCTACCGAGTGGTGAGCCAGCCTCTCACTCGGAGGCTTAGCTACGAACCCGTTTTGCCTAAGTGTTTGAAAATCCTACCGAGTGGAGAGCGACCCTCCCACTCGGGGGCTTAGCTGCGAACCCGTTTCGCCTAAGTGTTTGAAAAATCCTACCGAGTGGAGAGCGACCCTCCCACTCGGGGGCTTAGCTGCAGTCCAGTACTCACCTAAGTTTGAAAAATCCTACCGAGTGGAGAGCGACCCTCCCACTCGGGGGCTTAGCTGCAGTCCAGTACTCGCCTAAGTATTTGAAAATCCTACCGAGTGGTGAGCCAGCCTCCCACTCGGGGGCTTAGCTGCGGTCCAGTACCCGCCTAAGTTTGAAAA
>NC_057797.1:184114350-184147485 GCF_018294505.1 Triticum aestivum | reverse complement strand
CGTTGCCACTGGAGGAACAGGACCTCGATCTATCAAGCCGGTTGGGGGTGGATGAACAGGACCCTATGGAGGGCTAGATGAACAAGACGGCCCCGTGGAGGGCTGGTTGAACAGTAGCCGGTGGAGGGCTGGATGAATAGTTTCCTGTGGAGGGGTGGTTGAACAGGACCCCGTGGAGAGGTCTGGTTGAACAGTAGTCGGTGGAGGGGCGGTGGAGGCTGGATGAACAAGAGCCCGTGGACAGTTGCAGGTGGAGGCTGGAGGAGGTCGATGGTGGATGAACAGTAGCCCGTGGAGCCTAGAGGAGGTCAACAGTGGAGATGAACGATAGCCCATGGAGTCCCATTTTGTGATACGCCACACCCCTCCCGATGAACAGAACCCCCATTTCGACCGTAGAGCTCCAACACAAGTTTGTTTCCTCCGTTTTGCGGTATGCCGCACCCCTCCCGATCAACAGGACCCCGTTTCGACCGTAGGCACTCGAACACAAGTCCGTTTCCTCTGTTTTGCGGTACACCAGACCCCTCCCGATGAACAGGATCCCGTTTCGACCGTGGCCGGTCGAACAGAAGGTCGTTTCCTCCGTTCTATGGTACGCCTGGCCTCATTTCGATCGGCTATTCCATCCAAGCCGGTTGGCTCCCGATGAACACGATGCAGGTTCTCCATTTCGACCTAGCCGGTTGGCTGCCGATGAACAGGACGTTGTCGCTGCCTCTCCATGTACACGAGCCATGGCCGTACGTATGCACGAGTAGGCGTTGGAGACCCCTCCCATATGTACGTACTTGGCCGTATTTACTTTCTTGCACCCTAGCTGTACGTACATGTACATGCTATGTGCACGCCTCTACTATGACACGTGCTCTTCCTTACCCGGCCACGGTTCATCGCTGCAGCCTGCAGACAGACCGATCGACCAGTATGTACGTACACGTTCGCGACCAGAATGACAACGCTACGTACGCTTCGACCAGGTGGGTCCAGACTATCAGGGAGGATAAGGAGGCACTTCCTTGCGTGCGAAGATGTAGCTGGTGGGTCCCATCAGTCAGGGGAAACGTTTTTTTGTGAAATACGGTGGCCTGTCCGGTGGGTCCCTGCTGTCAGGTGGAGGAATCATTATTTTACGCGTAATAAGGTTGCACTTCCTTGCTGCAGCCGTGGACCCAAGTGTCAGCCTCTCCATGTACAGTACTCTTCCAATGGAAGTCGTTCCTTGACCACATTGACCACGCCAAACCGAGAGCACCAAGGCAGTGGACGACAGTGAGGCCTTGGAAGGGGACGACCCGGAGCCGGGAAAGATGCTGCAGTGGATGCCCACGCGGAGAGGAGTATGAGGGTTCACTGTTTCGGCTGCGGTGTGAGGCTACCATCGCCACAGAATAACAGAGGGTGTGGGTGAGTAGAGGGATGGCCTGGCCAGCGGTGGGAGTAGTAGGGGGCGGTGAGGCCTCCACAGCAGCACAGCCGACCATGGGAGGCAGGAACACGCGACACGACCGGCGCTGGTTTGGGCGGCTAGAGCAAGAAGACCAGAGGTTGAAGAAGCACTACGACCGTTGGATGGACATCGTACGGTCACTGGAGCTAGAATCGTTCATATTGACTAAGTTGACAAAGCCCTCCGTCCGCGTCAACTTAGTAGGTCCACAAGTCAGCCTCCCGCTATGGTGGGTCCTAGCTAGCAGGGGGAGTATTCATTTTTTTGTGCGTAATAAGGAGGCACTTCCTTGCATGTGAAGATATAGCTGGTGGGTCCGAGCTGTCATTGGGAGTATTCATTCTTTTTGGCGCAATAAGGAGGTACTTGCTTGCGTGCGACCATGGACCATGTGGGTCCCAACTGTCAGCCTCTCCATGTACATCCCTCTTCCAATGTTGTCATTTGTTGATAACGTTGACCACGCCATGCCGAGAACACCAGCGCGATGGACGCAGCGAGACCCAGGAAGGGAATGACCCGAAGGCGGCGAAGCCACAACAATGGAGGGATATGGGTGAGTAGAGGGATGGCCTGCCAACGGTGGGAGTAGTTGGGGGCGGCGAGGCCTGCGCGGTAGCACAACCGACCATGGGAGGCGGGAGCAGGCGGTCCCGCCGGCGCTGGATTTGGCGGTTGGAGCAAGAAGATCAGAGATTGAAGAAACACGACAGCCATTGGATTGCCATCCAACGGTTACGTCTGCTAGAATCTTTTGTTGATGTATATAATAAGTAAAAAATCTAGCATACGCGTGAACTTAATAGGCCCACAAGTCAGACCATTCCCTATTTTTTTAATAATTTATAGCTCATTGCAACTTCTTATGCAATTTATTGCAGTCCGTTTTTTTGTTGGCCAGGGCCAAGGTTAAAAATTTAAACGAAATTTCACATATTTATGTGGGTTCCAAACTATTTTTAATACCGAAATGTCGAGCCAGATTTAAAGTACTTTGAAGATATATTTAAATTAGGTTAAAGCCCAGTGAAATTGGAATCTGAAAATGTCAAAAAATTAAGAAATTATAAAGTCATTGCCAATTTTTCATCTGTTTTTTATATTAACAACTCATTTCATATTCTTTCAAGATTTGCAGGCGTCTTGAAAGAGTTGCAGCCCATCAGGGTGTAGAAAAATAAGTAGGCCTGGATTGGGTATTCTTCAGAAAAAATAAACTGGGCTCATTTTCACAAAGAAAAAATAGCTAGGCTGGTCATGTGGTGAACATAAAATATAAGCATGGGCTAGACGGGCCACAACCCAGTTGAAACCCTGCTCCGTCTCAACAATAACAAAAAATACACTGCTCGAGCAGCTACATCCGAGGTGTCAGCCGATCTTGTGCTGTTCTCTTGTCTATTGACTATACGCTGACAATGGTGTGGGTCCGAGATGTCAGGAAACCACTAGGAGGAAACATTTTCTTTTTCCATACGTTGACAATGAAGTATATATAACAAAAAATGAGGAACTTCCTTGCGTATGGCCATGGACATGGTGGACCCCTACTATCATCCTTTCCACGTACAGTCCTCTCCTGATTCCTCTTGTCTGTTGACCATGTTCATCCTCTCCATGTACAACCATCTAAAAGCGGCTTCATCTCGCAATGTGGTCAATAAACAAGATATTTGCTTTAGAGCCATGGAAAAGCATGAATATAACCTTCTGTCCTATTCTCCAAGATGGATGGGCCTTCATTATTTGAGACCACCCATGAATAAGTATCTTTTCACCTCCAAGGGGAATGGAGTAGGTCGACATAAACATCATGTTGTGACCAAGCGCAAGTCTAACCCGACCATGGTCAGGCATCTGTATAGGAACAATAGAACTGGGCAGTTTCTGTTTCAAGAAGATCACAGTTGTAAAACTGTGTATAAGCAAGAGTTTATGAACAACATATATAACAGAAACAGCTCGTACCATAAGTTTCTCGACACAGTTGGACCTGTTCAACGACTGCAGCAGTGGCACACATATCCCACGTGGCTTTCCACCATTGAAACGCCCCACAAGGACCTCAAGACGATCAATAAAGTGTAGGAACTTGTGATGTCATCCCAGTCAACTTCAGTGCCATTAGTAACAGTTGAGTTCTTATAGAATAACAAATGAGTAGCCTGCTTAACTTTGAAAAAACCTACACATGCCACCAATTATAAGAAATATTAGTTAGAAGTAGCATCTTCGTGAGATATTCGTTGCTACTTCTAAAGTTAAATTGTGATTAGTTAGACAGAATAGGTGGATTAAAAAGTAATCGAGGCAACAAGCAAGAAACATATACAAAACTAACATGGATGAACAATTGGAATGACGTCGGGGTGGAAGATCACAGTGAAGATGAGACCAGGTTCTGCTATTTCCATCAACATTCGTGCGCCAAGTTTCAGTCCGTAACACTTGAGGAAGTTTATCCAAGTTCGGCCATAAAAAAGCAGAGATCTTCTTGGTTCATGAACCCAACTCGGAACTTATATCCATGGCTTGTCTTCAATGTCACCATTAAACTGGTGTATTCAGTTATGGCAAGGCCGAGCATCTTGAGTACATGTGTTCTGGCAGAGCAAGGGATGCATTGCAGGAAAAATAATATGAGAACACAATGTATTCCATATCCAAATCTAGAAATAATTTCCTCCTTCATGTCAGTGTTGACCATGGTACTAGTACCTTTTATCCAAATATAGAAATCCAAATTTCCAAATTAGTCGACAACATGTTCAAAAAACCCCACCCTCCCGGATAGAGAAGAGGATTCTAGGAACATATTGTGCGTGTTTTAAAATCATGTGTTAGGATGAGAAGGAACAAGTGTGGCGTCTTGCCGAGGGCGAAGAAACCTATAGGGTCCTCACACTTTGGGCATTGCAAATGAAACACACTAGATTCAATAGGAAGAAAAATGCATCAACGGCGGCGGCTGCCATCCTAGGATTACCCGAGACCAAGGGACTTGGATTTATCGGGGATGGATGAAGAATTCGTACCTGGTTCTCCATGAGAAAACCCTATGGAATCGCCAAGAGGGGGTTTTCTCTGAACAAGCAGACGAGGGAGAAGGGGATTCAGGCCCAGTGAAATATTGCTGCTTCGTCCGTCCAACTTACTGCTAAAGCTGGAAAGGTGGGGGGTTTTGTGATTTGATGGCTCATTGGGCATTACTGTGGCACTATGACCGGGGTGAGTCTACCGTGCAGTTGTGCACTCTAATTTGGTGCATGGCATGTGGACCCCATTGCCGGATGCCCCACATATCAGCGGAAAGAAGTAGAAAGGTAGGAGTAACTAGTTACACATTGTCGGTGTCAAAACCGGCGGATCTCGGGTAGGGGGTCCTGAACTGTGCGTCTAGGCCGGATGGTAACAGGAGGCAAGGGACACGAAGTTTTACCCAGGTTCGGTGTCGGGTCCCCGACTCAATGCCACATCGATCTAGCATGTAACACCTCATATCACTTTGCGGCCTCACGCACGGTATCCCCACGGGTGTCGCCTTACCTTTGCCCGGGACCGTTTGCGCCTTTTGGCACACGTATATGATGGTGTCGCTAGCATCCATATGATAAAGAGCCCGGGCTGACATGGCTAGTCGTAAACCCAAAGTGGCACTAACTTACAGGGATAGGCATCCATGACCCAGCATCGAACGTGTCGGTCATCAGCGAGTGAATCCAGGCTGTAGCACTGGGCTAACAAGACTCCGGTGAACCGGGCTGTAGCGGGCTAACAGGACTCCGGTATTCATCGCGTGACATTTCCCCGAAGGGACAGACACAAGATCGAAGAAGGACACATGCCGGCCAGCCTAAGTGTTCCGGAGCAGCAGCAAGCTACCAGGGCTCAGTGGAAGCACTAGGAGACATTTCCCGGTAAGAGAGGCTACTAAGAATAAACAACTAGATAGTCAGATCCCACACATAGCAATACACATTACACGTACGCATAACATGCAAGTATGTGCTGTACAACATGGCATCACAGCATAACTCAACAATCATATAGATAGAGGCTCAGAAGAGCCATCATAGCATTTATTGCAAACAGGGGTCACAAAACCCATCATACAGAGCATACAAGCAACAAGCAGAAGCATTACATGTCTGGGTACAGACACCTACAAATGAAAAAGGCTGAAGAGCCTGACTATCTACAACATCCGATCAAGATCGTAGCTGAGGTACAAGCTACTCGTCGAAGTCCACGGAACACTAATAAGACCGAAGTCTCCGCTGCAAAAACATAAATAAAGCAACATGAGTACAAAGGTACTCAGCAAGACTTACATCAGATCCTATCATACATGCATTTGTATCAAGAGGCTAATGTGGGGTTTAGTTGCAGCAAGCCAGCTTTGACTCTGTGGCTATCCTGTTCTACGACTACCAGAAACTCTTGAGGTGATATGGTGCACACGAGTCCACTAATCACCACACAATACACTACTATGGATTCATCCCCGTCTCCCTACGGGAAGGCCATCCATAGCACTCACACTTGTCTTGAGCATTTTAGAGTATCCACTTCAAGTTGTCTATGTACCATGTAAGCATCCAAGAAGTCCATAACCGCGGACCCGGCTATTCGAATAGATCATGTTAACCCTCCAGGGGTGTACTTCTTCACACACGCTCTCGCCACTTACCGCCATGTACACGTCATGTATCTCGACAACCTTCAAGTGGAAGCCTGGCGAGGGTGTCGGCCACGACCTGACTAACCACACAAGACTCTAGCCCAGGTTTATCGCCTATTCAGGTTCCATCCGCAAGGAGATCCGGCCGGGGTGTCGCTCACGGCCCCAAACGATGTGTGCAGGGTTCCCGAGTCCACCATCCGAGTGCCACTCGGTACACCAGGCCACGTGTGCCTAGTCTGTCCCAAGCCCACCCTGTCGGGTGCCACTTGGTAGAAAAATAGCACTACCTACAAACACCAGAAACTAGTTGCGACTCCTGGACAGAGACCAAGTTGGTTAATAAGTCGAGAGGGGTCGAGTTACCGGAACCCAATGTGTGGTAGTATCGAGTCATTGGACAACATACATAGGACTCAGTGCTTAAGGACAGTTCCAGTGAGACAACCCACCATGTACTCCTACATGGCCTCTCACCGCTACCTTTACCAAAACGTGTTCACACACTTAACTCTCAGCACCAGAACATATCGTAACACTCCAATTCATCCCAATGAATCAGACCTGACACAATTCTAAGCAATAGCAGGCATAGCATGGTAGGAACACATCAGTGGCTGCAATCAACTCCTACACATGCTAGTGGGTTTCAACTATTTACTGTGGCAATGACAGGTCATGCAAAGGAATGGGTTCAACTACCGCAGCACAAAGTAGCAGATGAATCGTTGTTGTCCTAATGCAATAACTGAGAGCAGGAGCGATAGAGTAGGGTTTTATCGAAATGAACAAGGGGGTTTGCTTGCCTGATAAATCAACAGAGGAGGCACTGCTTCACAGACAGGTACTCTGGAACAGCTCCGGAGCAGGACCTATCGAGAAGGAACGGTGCCGGCAATCAATACACAAACATATGCAACAATATGACGCATGAACATGGCATGAGGATGTGAGGTTGTTTGAGCTAATGCAACTAGTAATCATTTGGTTTGAAGTCCATTTGAGCCAAAAGTTCAAATGCATCTCCAAATTAAGCTCCTATATATGCCATAATGTGTTTTCTCATATTCAGCATGTATAAGTTGGTTTGTCATGCATGAAACTAGTACAGATGGAAAGATTGCATTTTTCTGATAATTTTTCATATATAAATTATCTTAATCTGAGCTACGGTTGAATTGATATGAATTTTTGAAGTTTAAATCAATTTCTGGAATTTCCTGATTTATTTTAATTCCAGAAAATATATATTGCGCCAGCATTGAGTAAGCATGATGTCAGCAGTCAACTGCGGCTGACTGGGGTCAAACCTGACATGTGGGGTCCACACGTCAGTGACAGGGGGGGTTAACAGAGGTTAGTTTAATCCTAATTAAAAGTTAGTGGCGCTGGGGCCCACTGTCAGTGTCAGGTTAAATAACAGAGGTTAATTAAATTTAAACTAATCCTAACTAGAATTAGCAGGGACGGGCCCCACTAGTCATTGAGCCAGGGGAGGTCAAACCCCCTGGTCAACTGGGGCTAACACGCCGGCGTTTAGCCGCCGGTGGCAACAAACGCGGCGGAGGGCGCGGAATTGCCACTCTGGCGCCCAATCGAGCAGCGGAGGGCACGCGCGGGAAGCGGGAGCTCGCGCGCATCCACTGGTGCCCTTCGTTTCACCGGAGACGGACTAAATCAACGGCGGCGACCACTTGGGCGGCGGCCGGAGTTCGGGCGCGAGCGGGATCAGGCTGCGGGGCACTAGGGAGGCTGCGAGCGGGTCCGCGCGACTCGCCAGAGTGCACTGAGTGCAACGGCGAGCTCGGCTGCGGCCTGCGGCGGCTGTGGCCACGACGGCGAGGAGCTGTGGCGGCGATGGCTTCGGCCATGGTGGGGAACGGGGCTACGGCGCGGGAACGAAGGGAAGAAGAGAGAGGAAATGAGAAGAAGCTCACGGTGGATCCAACGAAGGCATCAACGGGCTCGGGGAAGCACTGGTGCGTCCGGAGCGTCGTCGGCGATCTCGGGCAGCCGGCGATGAAGACGACGAGGGTGGCGACGATGGAGGCCGTCCGGAGGTGCGTGGCTCGACGAGGAGGTGGAGGGGGTCGTGGCGGAGCTTGTGGACTCTACGGAGGGGCGAGGGGACGGCGGGGAGCGCGTCGGTGGTGAGCTGCGGCGACGGCAGTGCTTCGGGTGCGGGGAGAGGGACATGTCCAGGGGAGGAGGGAGAGCGAGAGAGAGTGGAAGAGGACCGGGGCGGCGCGTGGCGACGTTGCAGGGCGTCCAGGGCGACGAGAAGGGCGCCAGGCAAGCAGGGAGGCTGGTGGCGTGGCGCGGTGGCGCGCGCGCGCGCCGGGCACGCTCCCCTCCCTCTGTCGAGGACGAAGACGACAGAGGAGGCCAGTGGGCTGGGCCGGCGCTGGCTGCTGGGCCGGCCAGGCCGCACAGGAGCTGGGCCGCAGGTAAGTTTCTCCTCTTTTTCTGTTTTCTAATTTTTCTGACATTTGTTTTGATTTAATTAAAATATTAAATCATTTTATTACCTTATGCCAATTTTTGCAGGAGCTAGATATATTATTCCAGAGCTCCCCAACAGGTGGCATAATTTTTGGACATATATTAATATATATAACTAATATATTTCCAATGCAAATATTTATGCATTAATTCCAAATGGCCAAAATAAATATCCATGAGCTCTTAAAAATATTGGTTTGATTTTTATCTCTGTCCAATATTTTCAGAGAGCATCATGAGCATTTTCTTGGACCCTTTTGGAGAAATTTTTATTTGGGTCATTTTCAAAAATGATTCTGAGGGTTCCACCAATCCTCATTTCAAATTTAAATGAAATTTAAACATGATGCACAATGACTAGCTAGTCTAGGTCATACCAGACAAGGGATGTGACAACTCGCCCCCACTTGAAAGAATCTCGTCCCGAGATTCAGGGGTCGACGGAAAGAAAGCGGGGTACTCCAGTCGAAGACGATCTTCTCGCTCCCAAGTAGCTTCTCTCTCGGAATGATGAGGCCACTGAACTTTGAGAAACTTGATGTTCTGACGTCGGGTAACACGCTCGGCTTGATCAAGGATGCGAACCGGGTACTCTCGGTATGTGAGGTTATCTTGGAGATCAAGCGTTTCGTGGTCCACTCCGCGGATGGGATCCGAGAAGCAACGCCTGAGTTGAGAGACGTAGAAGACATCATGAACTCGAGAAAGATGTGGGGGTAGTTCCAATTGGTAGGCAACCTCTCCTCGTTTAGCGAGAATACGAAAAGGACCAATGTAACGAGGAGCCAACTTGCCCTTGATACCGAAACGATGGGTACCCTTCAAAGGAGTAACCCGAAGGTAAGCTTGGTCGCCAATTTCATAAGTCATATGCTTATGATGACGATCATACTGACTCTTTTGACGAGACTGGGCTGTTTTCAAATTCTCACGAATGATGCGAACTTGCTCTTCTGCCTCCTGGATCATGTCCGGTCCAAAGAATTGTCTTTCACCAGTTTCTGACCAGTTCAAAGGTGTTCGGCATCTTCGTCCATAGAGAACTTCAAAAGGAGCTTTCTTGAGGCTGGATTGATAGCTATTGTTATAAGCAAACTCGGCAAAAGGAAGACATTTCTCCCAATCCATACCGAATGAGATAACGCAAGCTCTAAGCATGTCTTCGAGAATTTGATTGACCCGTTCCACTTGACCACTCGACTGAGGGTGGAAAGCGGTACTGAAGGAAAGATGGGTTCCCATGGCAGTTTGGAAACTCTCCCAGAAATGAGAAGTGAAAAGACTGCCACGGTCTGAATTGATCTCTAGTGGAACACCATGGAGTGATACTATTCGAGAAATGTATAAGTCAGCAAGCTGACTAGCAGTGATACTCTCTCGAACAGGAAGGAAGTGAGCTACTTTGGAAAGACGATCAACGACTACGAAGATAGCGTTATTCCCTCTCTTGGTCCTGGGAAAGCCGGTGATGAAGTCCATACCAACTTTATCCCATTTCCATTCAGGAATAGCTAAAGGCTGAAGGGTGCCAGCAGGTCTCTGATGCTCTGCCTTAACGCGGCGACAAACGTCACATTTAGCAATGAACTCAGCGATTTCTCTCTTCATCCTAGTCCACCAGAACCTCTGGCGTAGGTCCTGATACATCTTAGTGCTACCGGGATGAATCGTGAGAGGAGATTCATGCGCCTCCTTAAGAATCAACTGCCGAAGATGTTGCTTCTTGGGGACCACCAGGAGGTTCCCAAAGAAAACAACACCTCGATCATCTATAGAGAAACTACCAGCAATACCCTTGGCAAGGTTTCTCTTGATTCGGGTAATCCCCGTATCATGCTTCTAGGCTTCTATGATAAGATCCACACGGGTAGGTTTCGCCACAAAGGTAGAAAGGAATCCGTGAGGAGCAATGTGAAGATTAAGCTTACAGAATTCCTCATGGAGAAGTGGTTGGCCTTGCTGCAACATGAGATTGTTGCAATAGGATTTACGGCTTAGAGCATCAGCCATGACATTGGCTTTGCCTGGGGTGTAGGTAATCCCTAGATCATAATCTGTGATCAACTCCAACCAACGTCGTTGCCTAAGGTTCAGATCCGGTTGGGTGAAGATATACTTGAGAATCTGGTGATCGGTGTAGATCTCACAACGTTTACCAAGAAGGTAATGTCGCCAGGTCTTGAGTGCATAGACTACGGCTGCAAGCTCTAGATCATGTGTAGGATAATTCTCCTCATGTGGATGCAACTGTCGAGATGCATAGGCAATCACATGACGATCCTGCATAAGAATGCAACCTAGTCCCTGTCGTGAGGCGTCGCAGTAGATAATAAAGTCTTTAGTGAAATCTGGTGGCACAAGTATGGGAGTAGAAGTCAGGCGTCTTTTCAGTTCCTAAAAACTGTACTCACACTTTGGGGACCACTCGAACTTTTTATCTTTCTTGAGAAGTTCCGTGAGGGGTTTGGCTACTTTGGAGAAGTTTTCAACAAAGCGGCGACAATAGCTGGCTAGACCAAGGAAGCTCCTAACTTGTTTAACGGTTTCAGGTGGAGTCCAATCGAGAACAGCCTGAACTCTCTCGGGATTGACAGCAATGCCCTTACCAGAGATTACGTGGCCTAGGTAGGTCACTTCTGGCAACCAAAATTCACACTTGGAGAACTTGGCATAAAGGCGGTGCTCTCTGAGTTTTTCTAACACAAGTCTAAGATGTTCGGCATGCTCTTCCTCGTTCTTCGAGTAAATAAGAATATCATCGAGGTAAACCACGATGAACTTATCTAAGTACTCCATGAAGATCAAGTTCATCAGGCGGGAGAATGTGGCTGGGGCGTTGGTTAGGCCAAAGGACATGACGGTGTACTCGTACTGGCCATAACAAGTGACAAAAGATGTCTTGGGAATGTCCCCGTTTCTGATCTTAATTTGGTGGTATCCTAACCTCAAATCCATCTTGGAGAAGACTGAGGATCCAGCGAGCTGATCATACAGGTCGTTGATCCTGGGGAGCGGATACTTGTTCTTTATCGTGACCAACTTAACGTGACGATAATCTACAACCATCCGATCCGTACCGTCTTTCTTCTTGACAAAGAGGACGAGGCAAGCCCAAGGAGAAGAACTAGGACGGATGAAACCTTTTTGCAAGGACTCGTCAAGTTGTTTCTTAAGCTCGGCTAGTTCTAAGGGTGCCATCTTGTAAGGTCTCCTGGAGATTGGAGCAGTTCCTGGGATAAGATCTATGACAAACTCTACATCTCTATCAGGTGGAACACCTGGCAGTTCCTCTGGAAAGACATCCGGGAAGTCACGGACTACCGGGATATCTCCAAGGTCTGGAAGAGGGCTGGCATTAAGAGAATAGAGCTGACGCTTTGCAACTCTAGTGGAGACAGTGACTATCTTGCCAGATGGGTGTGTAAGCTGAACAGATCTTGTGTAACAATCAATCTTGGCATGATGAGCTGTCATCCAGTCCATACCCAAGATGATGTTAATATCTGAGGACGTGAGGGCTACAAGTGATGCAAGGAATACAAGTCTGTCAACAAGGATTTCGTTACCATGGCTAATTCTGGTGGTCTGCCATCTAGACCCTGGGGTTTGGATTTCAAGCGGAGTTGGCATATCACAAAATGACATGTCGTGCAACCGAGCATAGCCTTCAGAAATGAAGGAGTGAGATGCTCCAGTATCGAATAGAACTGATGCTGGGTGACAATTGACAAGGAGTGTACCAAGAACGACATCCGGATCATCATGAGCGTCTTTAGCTGAGACGTGATGCACACGCCCACGTTCAGTGGGGGCTGACTTGACACTGATCATCTTGCGTGATGGCTTAACACAGCCAACAGTCTTCTCGGGCTGGGGTGGAGCATAACTAGTCTGAGAGCAGTCACGTGCATAGTGTCCTGGCTTCCCGCATGTGAAGCAAGTCCCTGAGGTTGGACGGGGACCCGCACTGACAAGCGGTCTACCAGTAGGCCTGGGTGGAGCATATGACTGAGCTGGGGGAGACACCACATAGGATGGCCTCGGTGCATAACCGGAAGGAAGAGCGGAGTTTGGAACCCAAATCCGGCGCTTTTGAGAACTAGAACCGGAAGAAGATCCAAATCACGGGTGTGCTTACGAGACTCCTCGTAAGTGAGCTGAGCTGTCTCTGCATTGATGGCCTTGTTCACAAGGGCTTGGAATGTATCACAATGATGCAGGTGGAGATCACGACGCAACTTGGGGTTGAGACCCTTCCGGAACCTAGCTTGCTTCTTGGCGTCCGTGGACACTTCTTCTGTGGCATAACGGGCGAGGTTCTCAAACTCTCTACTATAAGCATCAACAACCATCTTATTCTGGGTGAGACTACAGAACTCTTCTCTCTTGCGATCGATGAGGGCCTGGGGAATGTGATGCTCGCGAAAAGCCTCAACGAAATCCCTCCAGGTGGGAGTCTGGTCAGCTGGAAGCATAGCCTCATAGTTCTGCCACCAAAGACTAGCAGGACCTTCCAGGTGGTATGTGGCATAGGTGACCTTGTCATATTCAGCTACGCTCGCGGAACGCAGCTTATGAGTGATGCTACGGAGCCAGTCATCTGCATCGAGTGGCTCGATGGAATGATGAAAGGTGGGTGGGTGCAAGCGGATAAAGTCATGAATGGTCACAGCCTTATTGGGCTGATGTGCGGTATTCTCCTCGATACGTGCCAACAAACGGTTAGACTCCCGCTTGTTCCTCTCCATTTCTAACATGAACTCTGTCAACGAAGGCGGGTCGGGAGGATCCTCATCCCTACCATCTCCATTGTTCTGGCTACGAATAATAAAACTTGATGACATCCTGAGAAACAAAACCAGGGACGGAGTCACCATTAACTATAGACTGTAGAATGTAGGACAAGGAATTAGTATCTCTCGAACTCCTAGGGAAATTCCGGCAGCATAACGGCAGTAAAATGCTCAGAATGAGACATCCTACTAAAAATGGGGCAATAACATGCTCATCATCATTACTCAAGGTTCTGAGATCATACTAAACAGACTACACCGGAAATACTCGAAAACTGGGGTATGACTCTGATCAACCAATCCTATGGGACTACGGAGTAGTAACACGTGATCCTGATAGACGGAAGAGAAAGCCTAGTTCCTTAACCCCATAGGAAAGATAGGACGACTCAGATCAGAAGGCCATGAGGTATAAGGAGTAAAAAGAGCCTTACGTTCCAACCCACAATCAATTCCCTTACATAACTAAAGATTTTCTAGACTCAACTTCGACCAGTTTGGCTTGGTAATCCTACAGACAGTCAGGCTCTGATACCAGCGCTGTCGGGTCCCCGACTCAATGCCACATCGATCTAGCATGTAACACCTCATATCACTTTGCGGCCTCACGCACGGTATCCCCACGGGTGTCGCCTTACCTTTGCCCGGGACCGTTTGCGCCTTTTGGCACACGTATATGATGGTGTCGCTAGAATCCATATGATAAAGAGCCCGGGCTGACATGGCTAGTCGTAAACCCAAAGTGGCACTAACTTACAGGGACAGGCATCCATGACCCAGCATCGAACGTGTCGATCATCAGCGAGTGAATCCAGGCTGTAGCACTGGGCTAACAAGACTCCGGTGAACCGGGCTGTAGCGGGCTAACAGGACTCCGGTATTCATCGCGTGACATTTCCCCGAAGGGACAGACACAAGATCGAAGAAGGACACATGCCGGCCAGCCTAAGTGTTCCGGAGCAGCAGCAAGCTACCAGGGCTCAGTGGAAGCACTAGGAGACATTTCCCGGTAAGAGAGGCTACTAAGAATAAACAACTAGATAGTCAGATCCCACACATAGCAATACACATTACACGTACGCATAACATGCAAGTATGTGCTGTACAACATGGCATCACAGCATAACTCAACAATCATATAGATAGAGGCTCAGAAGAGCCATCATAGCATTTATTGCAAACATGGGTCACAAAACCCATCATACAGAGCATACAAGCAACAAGCAGAAGCATTACATGTCTGGGTACAGACACCTACAAATGAAAAAGGCTGAAGAGCCTGACTATCTACAACATCCGATCAAGATCGTAGCTGAGGTACAAGCTACTCGTCGAAGTCCACGGAACACTAATAAGACCGAAGTCTCCACTGCAAAAACATAAATAAAGCAACATGAGTACAAAGGTACTCAGCAAGACTTACATCAGATCCTATCATACATGCATTTGTATCAAGAGGGTAATGTGGGGTTTAGTTGCAGCAAGCCAGCTTTGACTCTGTGGCTATCCTGTTCTACGACTACCAGAAACTCTTGAGGTGATATGGCGCACACGAGTCCACTAATCACCACACAATACACTACAATGGATTCATCCCCGTCTCCCTACGGGAAGGCCATCCATAGCACTCACACTTGTCTTGAGCATTTTAGAGTATCCACTTCAAGTTGTCTATGTACCATGTAAGCATCCAAGAAGTCCATAACCGCGGACCCGG
Organism: Triticum aestivum; assembly: GCF_018294505.1. Lineage (NCBI taxonomy): Eukaryota > Viridiplantae > Streptophyta > Magnoliopsida > Poales > Poaceae > Triticum > Triticum aestivum. The sequence continues at coordinate 184,132,342 of NC_057797.1, read as the reverse complement.
CTATTCGAATAGATCATGTTAACCCTGCAGGGGTGTACTTCTTCACACACGCTCTCGCCACTTACCGCCATGTACACGTCATGTATCTCGGCAACCTTCAAGCGGAAGCCTGGCGAGGGTGTCGGCCACGACCTGACTAACCACACAAGACTCTAGCCCAGGTTTATCGCCTATTCGGGTTCCATCCGCAAGGAGATCCGGCCGGGGTGTCGCTCACGGCCCCAAACAATGTGTGCAGGGTTCCCGAGCCGACCATCCGGGTGCCACTCGGTACACCAGGCCACGTGTGCCTAGTCTGTCCCAAGCCCACCCTGCCGGGTGCCACTTGGTAGAAAAATAGCACTACCTACAAACACCAGAAACTAGTTGCGACTCCTGGACAGAGACCAAGTTGGTTAATAAGTCGAGAGGGGTCGAGTTACCGGAACCCAATGTGTGGTAGTATCGAGTCATTGGACAACATACATAGGACTCAGTGCTTAAGGACAGTTCCAGTGAGACAACCCACCATGTACTCCTACATGGCCTCTCACCGCTACCTTTACCAAAACGTGTTCACACACTTAACTCTCAGCACCAGAACATATCGTAACACTCCAATTCATCCCAATGGTAGGAACACATCAGTGGCTGCAATCAACTCCTACACATGCTAGTGGGTTTCAACTATTTACTGTGGCAATGACAGGTCATGCAGAGGAATGGGTTCAACTACCGCAGCACAAAGTAGCAGATGAATCGTTGTTGTCCTAATGCAATAACTGAGAGCAGGAGCGATAGAGTAGGGTTTTATCGAAATGAACAAGGGGGTTTTCTTGCTTGATAAATCAACAGAGGAGGCACTGCTTCACAGACAGGTACTCTGGAACAGCTCCGGAGCAGGACCTATCGAGAAGGAACGGTGCCGGCAATCAATACATAAACATATGCAACAATATGACGCATGAACATGGCATGAGGATGTGAGGTTGTTTGAGCTAATGCAACTAGTAATCATTTGGTTTAAAGTCCATTTGAACCAAAAGTTCAAATGCATCTCCAAATTAAGCTCCTATATATGCCATAATGTGTTTTCTCATATTCAGCATGTATAAGTTGGTTTGTCATGCATGAAACTAGTACAGATGGAAAGATTGCATTTTTCTGATAATTTTTCATATATAAATTATTTTAATCTGAGCTACGGTTGAATTGATATGAATTTTTGAAGTTTAAATCAATTTCTGGAATTTCCTGATTTATTTTAATTCCAGAAAATATATATTGCGCCAGCATTGAGTAAGCATGACGTCAGCAGTCAACTGCGGCTGACTAGGGTCAAACCTGACGTGTGGGGTCCACACGTCAGTGACAGGGGGGGTTAACAGAGGTTAGTTCAATCCTAATTAAAAGTTAGTGGCGCTGGGGCCCACTGTCAGTGTCAGGTTAAATAACAGAGGTTAATTAAATTTAAACTAATCCTAACTAGAATTAGCAGGGACGGGCCCCACTAGTCATTGAGCCAGGGGAGGTCAAACCCCCTGGTCAACTGGGGCTAACACGCTGGCGTTTAGCCGCCGGCGGCAGCAAACGCGGCGGAGGGCGCGGAATTGCCACTCTGGCGCCCAATCGAGCAGCAGAGGGCACGCGCGGGAAGCGGGAGCTCGCGCGCATCCACTGGTGCCCTCCGTTTCACCGGAGACGGACTAAATCGACAGCGGCGACCACTTGGGTGGCGGCCGGAGTTCGGGCGCAAGCGGGATCGGGCTGCGGGGCACTAGGGAGGCTGCGAGCGGGTCCGCGCGACTCGCCAGAGTGCACTGAGTGCAACGGCGAGCTCGGCTGCGGCCTGCGGCGGCTGTGGCCACGACGGCGAGGAGCTGTGGCGGCGATGGCTTCGGCCATGGTGGGGAACGGGGCTACGGCGCGGGAACGAAGGGAAGAAGAGAGGGGAAACGGGAAGAAGCTCACGGTGGATCCAACGAAGGCGTCAACGGGCTCGGGGAAGCACTGGTGCGGCCGGAGCATCGTCGGCGATCTCGGGCAGCCGGCGATGAAGACGACGAGGGTGGCGACGATGGAGGCCGTCCGGAGGTGCGTGGCTCGACGAGGAGGTGGAGGGGGTCGTGGAGGAGCTTGTGGACTCTACGGAGGGGCGAGGGGACGGCGGGGAGCGCGTCGGTGGTGAGCTGCGGCGGCGGCAGTGCTTCGGGTGCGGGGAGAGGGAGATGTCCAGGGGAGGAGGGAGAGCGAGAGAGAGTGGAAGAGGACCGGGGCGGCGCGTGGCGATGTTGCAGGGCGTCCAGGGCGACGAGAAGGGCGCCAGGCAAGCAGGGAGGCTGGTGGCGTGGCGCGGTGGCGCGCGCGCGCCGGGCACGCTCCCCTCCCTCTGTCGAGGACGAAGACGACAGAGGAGGCCAGTGGGCTGGGCCGGCGCTGGCTGCTGGGCCGGCCAGGCCGCACAGGAGCTGGGCCGCAGGTAAGTTTCTCTTCTTTTTCTGTTTTCTAATTTTTCTGACATTTGTTTGATTTAATTAAAATATTAAATCATTTTATTACCTTATGCCAATTTTTGCAGGAGCTAGATATATTATTCCAGAGCTCCCCAACAGGTGGCATAATTTTTGGACATATATTAATATATATAACTAATATATTTCCAATGCAAATATTTATGCATTAATTCCAAATGGCCAAAATAAATATCCATGAGCTCTTAAAAATATTGGGTTGATTTTTATCTCTGTCCAATATTTTCAGAGAGCAACATGAGCATTTTCTTGGACCCTTTTGGAGAAATTTTTATTTGGGTCATTTTCAAAAATGATTCTGAGGGTTCCACCAATCCTCATTTCAAATTTAAATGAAATTTAAACATGATGCACAATGACTAGCTAGTCTAGGTCATACCAGACTAGGGATGTGACATTCGGGCCCTCTCGATGGAGGTAAAACCCTATGTCCTGCTTGATTAATATTGATGATATGGGTAGTACAAGAGTAGATCTACCACGAGATCGAGGAGGCTAAACCCTAGAAGCTAGCCTATGGTATGGTTGTTGATGTGTACATTATCCTACGGACTAAAACCCTCCGGTTTATATAGACACCGGAGAGGGTTAGGGTTACGCAAAGTCGGTTACAATGGTAGGAGATCTTCATATCCGTATCGCCAAGCTTGCCTTCCACGCCAAGGAAAGTCCCTTCCGGACACGGGACGGAGTCTTAAATCTTGTATCTTCATAGTCCAGGAGTCTGGCTGAAGGTATAGTCCGGCTATCCGAACACCCCCTAATCCAGGACTCCCTCAGTAGCCCCTGAACCAGGCTTCAATGACGACGAGTCCGGCGCGCAGATTGTCTTCGGCATTGCAAGGCAGGTTCCTCCTCCAAGTACTTCATAGAAGATTTTGAACACAAATATAGTGTCCGGCTCTGCAAAATAAGTTTCCACATATTGCCATAGAGAGAATAATATTTACACAAATCTAATCTGCTGACATATTCCGTAGTGTGACATCACACCACGGCCAAGCTTTTATTTGAACCGTTTTACTGTCCCATCTCAGCGCGTTATGCGAGGCGGTTTCCTTGGCACGTCTTGTTAAAGCAGTGATCGTGTCCCTTATTCCGGGATTCTCATCAATACGGGCGTGGGTAACCCAACCACGCCATTGATTATGACGCTTGGGAGATAAGCAAGTTTTACCAGGCTGGTGGGGACGCGTAGTCGCATCCACCCATATAAGGGGATAAGGATCCATCTTTTCACCTACGCCTTCTTCCTCCTTTGCCTATCCATTTTCGTGCACTCAAGCTCCAGCGCCCAAGTCCGCACTCCCCACCTCAACCTTCTCCAGCCATGTCCGGAGCGGGAGGCAAGTGGATGGTCTCCTCCGTCACGGAGGGACACATCAAAAAGCTGAGGAAGGCCGGAGACCTGTCTAACAACATCGCGTACCGGCTTCCCGAAAAGGGGCAGCTCATCCCCACCCCTATGCCCCATGAGAGGGTGGTGTTCCTCCCCCATTTCCTCCGCGGACTGGGCTTTCCTCTCCACCCATTTGTCTGGGGGCTCATGTTCTACTACGGCCTGGATTTCCATGATCTGGCCCCGAACTTTGTCCTCAACATCTCGGCGTTTATCGTCGTGTGCGAGGCTTTCCTCCGCATCTGCCCCCATTTCGGCCTATGGCTCAAGACTTTCAATGTCAAGCCGAAGGTGGTGCGCGGCAACCAGGCGGAGTGCGGAGGCGCCATGGTGGGCAAGATGGCCAACGTCCTATGGCTCGAGGGCTCCTTTGTGGAGAGCCTGAAGGGGTGGCAATTGGGGTGGTTTTACATCACCAAGTTGCGCGACGCCGAATGGGTCGCACCCCTCGAGTTTCGATCCGGACCCCCTACGCGGCTCACCTCCTGGAAGGAGACGGGCCTATCGTGGGGTAAAAAGGAGAGCTGACCGGACTCCAAACATGCGTCAAAACCTTGGTGGACAAGAAGCTCAAACTTGTCAACGTAGTACAGGTTATGCTCATCCACTTGATCCTCCCGTGCCAACAACGGGCCTTCAACCTGTGGGAGTTCGACCCGGCGCGACACCAAACTCTGAGCAGGCTCTTCGACACGATGTACGAAGATGCTTGGAAGGTGCTTTTCAAAGGCGCCGAGGATCCCACATCCGCTACCGAGGATCGCGGATTCAGCGCGCAGCGTCACGCTCTTGTGGTAAGCCGTTTTTTCCCTTTCACAGGGTATCAATTTTTCACAATTTGACTCCATGTGGGATCTAAGCTCCCTTACCTTTGACAGGATTGGCAGGTGACGTCCGGACAGATCAACTGTCCGGCTCCTTTGCCCGAAGGCCCAGCGGACGCTCACTTGGCGAAGCTGCTGGTTCCGGGGCCCTATGTGGTGCCGGAGAAGAAGGTCAAGAAGAAGGCCATGGGGACTCGAAAGAGTGCCCGCCGCCCGGAGGTGTCGGATTCATCATTCGACGAATCCAAGATGCACTCCTCCCGCGAAGACAAGGAGGAGGGAGAAGAGACCCCTCCCCCTCCAACGGGGGAAGGGAAGAAAAGGAAGGCCGCCCCAGCTGGGGAGGCCGAAGGGTCCAAGAAGGGGAAAACCCATCCTCCGGACTATTCCACCAATGCCGACGATGGCGGAGAGGAGTGGGTGCCCAGGGCCAAGTCCCTGGCCAAATCGTAAGTATCTGGATACCAGAGTAATTCATAGTATTCGTTTATTGCACAGCTTTCCCTCACGTCGAATATGTTTATGCAGCCCACCCAAAGACCGGCTCGACGCGTCGTCGAGCGGCTCACTAGACTCGTCGGATGTGAACTCGCTTTCGACAGCTTCCTCCCCCCGCCCTACGGACGACACCGAAGTGTTGTCCCAACAGGTTCCAAGCCGGGAGGAGGTGGTCCTGGAGGCATCGCAAGGCGACCTCCCGGACTCCAGGACTAAAGCGGATGAAACCCCCCAGGGCTCCAAGTCTGGCTCTAGGCCGGACACTGCTCCGGAACATTCAAAGGTTCCAGAGTCCGGCGGGCGACCTCCTTCCAAGAGGAGCCAGCCCACTGTGCCGGCGACCCCCGTCCAACCGGAGGCGCCGGACAATCTGTTGGAGGAGCTCCAAGGCGCCTTCATCGACGAGGGGCACCGCACTATTATGAGTGCGGTGATCCAGAAGGTTCAGTCCGCCAAGAGCGGACTGACTGAAGCTTGTACTAGCCTTTTAACAGGCTTTGAGGTAAGTAAAGAATGTGTAAATAATATTACCGCATAGAGAGTAGCCCCTGATGCTCTGTTTGGCGTTCGGGAAGAAAAGCCGAATAGAGGATCAAATAAAATTTGTAGGTGTCTAACAAAAAGGAGTCAATATGCGTATGCAGGCTTCTCTGCTTGCGTCCGCCGCACTGACTGCGGAAGTGGACACGCTAAAGCAGAACCTCGAGCGGTCCGATCAAGAGCTCGGGCGTGCCAAGAAGAAGCTCGAGGACAATGAAGGTAAGAAATACCTTGTTTAAATATATATATATAAGGTGCAATTGCAAAAAATGACAGGATTATCGTGGCTATTGTAGGGGCCACGTCTAAGGTGGCGACCCTTAAGCAATCGCTGGACGAGGCTGAGAAGAGGGCGGCCACGGAGCGCACCGAGCGGGAGAAGTGTGAGGCCGAGGTTGGCAAGGTGCAGCAAGAGCTCCAGGCTCTCATGGAAAAACATGAGAGTTTGGAGCTTGACTCAAAGACGCGACCGTCCGAGCTCGCGGTGGCTATTGAAAATGCCAAGTCTGCCAAGGCCGAATCCCAGAAGACCCTCCAGGAGTTGGATGAGGTGAAGAAGATAGCGGTGGTTAAGGCATTCTTTATGCAAAGCAAACACATAAACGTGAGTTACTTGGTACTTACCCGAATCCGGAGCTCTCCAGGAGCGTTCGCAGATCTTCCCCGGAGTGTGTCCGATGCCGCCGCATTCTATCGAGCCGAGGAGGGCAGCTCGACGGAGAAGGTGTTCTGGTCTTAGTACGCTGAGGCCGAACACCCCGTGCCCCTGAGCGACCAGCTGAAGCAACTGTTCGAGCTCCACAAGGCGGCCGAACAGGCCATGAAGGGCCTCATTGTTCGGCTATGGCCTGGAGGGGCTCTGCCTGGGAGCTATTTCAGGCTGGTGCGGCGGCTGGTGGAGGCCTGTCCAAGGCTCGAAGTCATCAAGCACTCCGTCTACATTAAGGGTGCCTGTAGTGCCCTTGCCCGTGCTAAGGTGCACTGGGGAAAGCTGGATGCTGAGAAGCTTGTGAAGGACGGGCCACCGCCGGGGAAAGAGCATCGCAAGCCCGAGAATTACTATAAGGATGTTCTGAAGGGTTCCTGCCTTGTGGCGGATGAATGTTCTAGGGATGTAATTTTTGAGTGAAACTTGCTCGTTTTGTCCTGTGCACTGAAAACTTGTTTATATGCGCTAAGCAATGCTGTTGGAATTTAAAATATTACCTTCTGTGCAGCTGTTTATCAATTCTGAGAGATGGCGAGTCGTCAGCTTCTGCCCCCGTGCCGCTAGTGCTGGGGTGTTCGGGGATAAACCTGAGCGCTCTTTTTCCCATGTTTGGGTCCTTCGAGGGAGGCGCTCAGCCCAACGAACAAGGCAATCGGACTATAATGCGTGAACACTCTCACTTAGCCATAGAATTCTATAATTTTAAATTTCGGCGAAGCCCCTGGTATTCGGAAGACCGAGTTCAGGGCGCTATCCACGCCTTGGCCGGACAGAGCCAGCTCCTCGCCCTAAGCGGCATAAGTCTTTAGGGACTAAAAAAACCTCTCAAACAGTGACCAGCTCTCGCTTCATCATGATAGTCAGTTTTAGCTTTCTCCACTGACGTGCTCGACCCAGCTCAACTGGGGCACAATCGCAGTGGTTCTCCTAGTGCTACCTTAGCCGATATAGCGGAACGTAAGGCACCAAAACATAGGAGCCAGGCAAACCCAACTATTGACCCAAGACATGATTCGGAGCTGATGCATATAATGCTATAAGTTTGGGGTGCCGCACTTGTTAAAGTGTTTGGACATCTCACACCATATTGAGGGGTACTAAAGCCCCTGGCGTATTTTGGCCGTACCAACGTGTACGGGTGCAACATGTCGTTAAGGAACATATATAAAGAAAAAAGGTAATGCAAAAATAGACGAAAGCTATGCATTGTTTATTAAAAAGGTGTGCGATCAAGGCAGAATGATACAAGTAATGCGATAAGTGGAAGGTTGGACTAGTTAACATGTTCATTCCAGGGGCAAGCTGCGGAATAGTATGCGGAACGGGTATACTGCTCGTGATAGAGACCACCTGGGAGTTCCGTAATGCGGCATGGCTTGTCTGCTTCCCTGGTTCTTGCATCATTTGTACGGCAATTGAACTGCTGAACAGGCCTTCCGAAGGATGAAGTCCTGAAACTAAGAGAAAATTAAAAAATCGGCAGCCCTCGGTACGGTTTAAGCCGTCTTTTGGGCATGCCGTGATGGTGCCCCTCCCCCTATGCCCATGGTATCTCTGGAGCGTAGTTATGTACGCGAAGTACTGGGGTTGGGGCCGCATTGCTACACCTGCTCGGATCATGCCAGGCGGTCTTGTTGTAGGTTACTCTGGGCGCGCTTGACGGTGTCCGGTCGTTTAGTGGCCGGACTGGAGAACTGCCTGGAGAGGCTGCTTTGTACTTCCGCTGCAAGGGCTGCCGTGTGCTCCTTCATTCGGTGGGAGCGTTCGGTGTTTCCATTGACCGTAATTACTCCTCGAGGGCCTGGCATTTTGAGCTTAAGGTATGCGTAATGCGGTACCGCATTGAACTTAGCGAATGCGGTTCGCCCGAGCAGTGCGTGATAACCACTGCGAAACGGGACTATGTCGAAGATTGACTCCTCGCTTCAGAAATTATCCGGAGATCCGAAGACCACTTCAAATGTGACCGAGCCTGTACAGTTGGCCTCTACACCTGGTATTACGCCTTTAAAGGTCGTTTTGGTGGGCTTAATCCTCGAGGGATCTATGCCCATTTTCCGCACTGTATCCTGGTAAAGTAGGTTCAGGCTGCTGCCGCCGTCCATAAGGACTCTAGTGAGATGAAATCCGTCAATAATTGGGTCTAGAACCAATGCAGCGAATCCGCCATGACGGTTGCTAGTGGGATGGTCCCTTCGATCAAAGGTGATCGGGAAGGAGGACCATGGGTTGAACTTTGGGGCGACTGGCTCTACCGCGTATACGTCCCTTAACGCGCGCTTCCGCTCCCTTTTGGGGACGTGGGTTGCGTATATCATGTTCACCGTACACACTTGTGGGGGAAAACCCTTCTGTCCACTGTTGTTCGGCGGCCGGGGCTCCTCGTCGTCATCGCTATGCAGCCCCTTGTCTTCAATTTCGGCGTTTAACTTGCCTGCCTGCTTGAACCCCCAACAATCCCTGTTGGTGTGATTGGCCGGCTTTTCGGGGGTGCCATGTATCTGGCACAAGCGGTCGAGTATTCGGTCCAAACTGGATGGGCCCCTAGGATTCCTTTTGAATGGATTTTTCCGCTGACTGGATTTAGAGCCTCTGAATCCGGCATTAACTGTCGTATCCTCAGCATTGTCGCCGTTAATGCGGCGCTTCTGCTTGTTGCGACGCGACCTGCCACTACTGTCCCTGGTGTCCGGATTACCAGGGTTCTTGGTCATATTGTTGCTACGAGCAAGCCAGCTGTCTTCTCCCACGCAAAAGCGGGTCATGAGTGTCGTGGGTGCTGCCATAGATTTCGGCTTTTCCTGTCCAAGGTGCTGGGCCAGCCACTCGTCACGGATATTGTGCTTGAAGGCTGCTAGGACCTCAGCGTCCGAACAGTCGACTATTTGATTTTTCTTTGTTAGTAACCGTGTCCAGAATTGCCTGGCCGATTCCTCTGGCTGCTGAATTACGTGACTTAGGTCATCGGCGTCCGGGGGTCACACATAAGTGCCCTGGAAATTGTCGAGGAATACGGCTTCCAGGTCCTCCCAACAACTGATTGATCCTGTTGGCAAGCTGTTAAGCCAATGCCGAGCTGGTCCTTTAAGCTTGAGTGGGAGGTATTTGATGGCGTGGAAATCATCGCCGCGGGCCATGTGGATATGAAGGAGATAATCCTCGATCCATACCGCAGGATCTGTTGTGCCATCATATGATTCGATGTTTACGGGTTTGAAACCCTCGGGGATTTGATGATCCATTATTTCATTTGTAAAGCAGAGTGGGTGTGCGGCGCCTCTGTACTGGGCTATATCATGACGTAGATCCAATGAGCCTTGTCTACTGTGTTCGGCCCCGCCGAATTTGTGGCCGGCGTGATGGTTACCGTCTCGAGCCGTGGGGCGCCCACACGATCCATAGATCGATCTTGTTTGCCTTGCCTTGTCCTCCAACATCTCTCGTAAGTCCGGCGCATATTCCCGTACCTTGGTACGGGGTGCGGCTTGAGTGGAGGGCCGAGAGGCCTCTCTGTCGTGACCACGAGGTGGCCGGTCGGCCGCATCAAGTGCTTCCTCGTCTAATCGGGGTAGCAACCTGCGCTTTGGGTAGCTCTTGGAGGGGCGTTCGAGTTTATGCTCTTCAGCCGCAAGGACTTCAGTCCATCTGTCGACTAGCAAATCTTGATCAGCTCTAAGCTGTTGCTGTTTTTTCTTGAGGCTTCTTGCCGTGGCCATAAGCTGTGTTGAAAACGCTCTTGCTCGACGGGATCCTCTGGCACGACGAATTCGTCGTCGTCGAGGCTTGCCTCGTCTTCGGAGGGAGGCATATAATTATCGTCCTCGACCTCTCTGTCTGCCGCTCTCTCATGACGGCTGGTTTCTCCATCCTCCTGTGCTAAATCTTGCTGGAGGGGGTTTTCTTTGGCGCTTTCCAGAGTTTTATTATCTCCCATGCTGGAATCACCGTGTTTGTTTTGGCGGGATTTTGAGCGGCGCTGCTGACGCCGACGCTTAGGCTGTTTCTTGGAGGGGTCATCCTCCGTTGTTCCATCGCCATCTCCCTCTTTTGGGGTGTCCACCAGGTATATGTCATACGACGAGGTGGCTTTCCAGGGCCTAGTAGGCGCTGGTTCTTCATCATCTCCTTCATCGGCATCCATATCGTCGATGTCTTCGGAGTCGAAGTTGAGCATGTCGGTTAAGTCGTCGACAGTGGCTACAAAGTGGGTGGTGGGTGGGCTCTGAATTTCTTCATCATCCGTACCCCAACCTTGCTGACCATAGTCCGGCCAGGGCTCTCCTAATAAAGAGAGAGACTTCAGTGACTTCAGGATATCGCCGAGAGGCGAGTGCTGAAAGATGTCCGCGGCAGTGAACTCCATGATCGGCGCCCAATTAGATTCGATCGGCAGGGGCGCGGAGGGTTCGGAGTCCGAAGAGGACTCTGGCTCCCTGGAGTCACGAGTCTCGCAGAGTACGGGGTTAGTGTTCGGCTCAATCGCCATTAGGGTCGCAGCCCCCGAGGTGGCGTCCAACTGCCCATCCTCGATCGGCGCAGTTGGCTCCGAATTAAGGGTCGGAGCTGACGCGGGTGCGGCCTCCAGGGCACTGTTCGGCGGCAGAGCTAAATCATGCTCATCGTGACAGAGCGGCGCGCTCAGCAATGGCTCGAATCCGTCGAAGATCAAGTCTCCGCGGATGTCAGTCGTGTAGTCTAAACTTCCGAATCTGACCTGATGGCCAGGGGCGTAGCTTTCGATCTGCTCCAGACGGCCAAGCGAATTGGCCCGCAGTGCGAAGCTGCCAAAGACGAAGATCTGTCCGGGAAGGAAGGTCTCACCCTGGACTGCATCGCTATTGATGATCGTAGGAGCCATCGAGCCTGACGGCGACGACACAGACGAACTCTCAATGAAAGCACCAATGTCGGTGTCAAAACCGGCAGATCTCGGGTAGGGGGTCCCGAACTGTGCGTCTAGGCCGGATGGTAACAGGAGGCAAGGGACACAAAGTTTTACCCAGGTTCGGGCCCTCTCGATGGAGGTAAAACCCTACATCATGCTTGATTAATATTGATGGTATGGGTAGTACAAGAGTAGATCTACCACGAGATCGAGGAGGCTAAACCCTAGAAGCTAGCCTATGGTATGGTTGTTGATGTGTACGTTGTCCTACGGACTAAAACCCTCCGATTTATATAGACACCGGAGAGGGTTAGGGTTACGCAAAGTCGGTTACAATGGTAGGAGATCTTCATATCCGTATCGCCAAGCTTGCCTTCCACGCCAAGGAAAGTCCCTTCCGGACACAGGATGGAGTCTTCAATCTTGTATCTTCATAGTCCAGGAGTCTGGCTGAAGGTATAGTCCGGCTATCCGAACTCCCCCTAATCCAGGACTCCCTCACACATAAATATATTTTTGACTAAGAGGTACTCCCTCTGTAAAGAAATATAAAAATCTTTTATATCACAACTTTATACATAAGAAAAATCAAGGGGAATGTATATATAACACATATATAAAACATAATTATAAAATACAGAGTTGGTGATGATGGTGTGCCTGCCATCCTGCAATATAGGTCGTCCGATTTATATCTGACGGATAGGAAGGAAAGTACGGCAATTTTTCAAAAAGGTACCACACACCTCTCCACATTTGCAAATAAGGCCTTCCCTCGTTCATCCTTTTCTCTCACAAGATAAACTACTCATTCAAATGCATCTTGATATTACGTGCAACGCACGGGCATCTTGCTATTATAACATAATATCGGGGTTCAGCTGAGAATATAATACTCAGACAGGCTCACAGTTCTGGACTTTGGCCCATAGGCCGGTGGGCTTGCATGTTTGGGGGCCCATGTGTTCTACCTTAGTGCTTTTCATATTGCAAGCGACTGGTACGATGCTGGTTTTAGATGTTGTCGCAAGGCGAATACACAAAATTGAATAAAGCACATCAGCTGATAGAATGAAATCAAACGACAGTTCCTAACCAGCAATCAGAGTTGCAATTCTATCAATGATATACTACATGATAAATAATACTGTCATACTACTTATACACAGAGAACACTTGTTTCACCATGCCAAATTATTACATCAAAATCTCTTGGAGGATAGATCTGTTCGGCAGTTGTGTGCTGCTACTGAAGAATTTCAAAGTTGATTTGGACCAACTCCTGGCCGAGAAAGTTCAATTTTGACATCATCCCCTACCGCAAGATATGATTTAGATTTGAACCTTGACCATCCTTTAGCATAAATCATCATGCGACCATCCTTTGTACTTACGATATATTGAGAAGGTTCATTCACACGAAGGCTGCGCATGGTAAGAGAAACTTGGCCACGGTTGCCCAGATTGTTGAACGATTCCCTCGTTGCTCTAGGAATTCTCTATTTGCAAACAAGAAGACATACACAAACAGTTACATGAACAAAGTGAATCATGTGAAACAACATGGAAATAAAAAAGAGCAAAGCATTTGGGCGGCCAATGCTTACCAAGAAGGTGGAGACATCAGTTTTTGTAAGGACTTGGGTATAAGCAGTGCGAACTGCGGCCTAGTCTATTGCTGGTGCAACTGATGGTTTCGTTGTTGCTGCATGGGCCGGAGTAGATGCAAGTGCAAGTGTTGGTGCAGGTGCCGGAGCCGTTGCTGGTGCCCCTACCCATGCGACTGGTAGTGCCGCTGTCGCTGCCAGAGATGGTGCTCCTTGTAGAGCTCGTGTCGGTGTTGGAGAAGGTGCTGGTGTCGATGCCTGATCCTTCGGTAGATCAGCCTGATCCGCTGACGCGGTCAGTGCCCAATCCTCAGCTGGATCAGACTGAGCTGTTGCCGCTGCTAGTGCTAGAGCAAGTGCCATCGGAGAAGGTGCTGGTGCTCGATCCGTTGCTGAAGGTGGTACCGATGTGTGAGACAGCAGCGATCGTGTCTGGTCTGCCATGACCAGCTTTCTAACTTGACTATGCTTCGTGACTGTGATCCAGTATTTTTCTTCATTTCTTTTAAACACTAGAAGGACTAATTGTGGCATGTTTGTTAAACCAAACTACAGTTCATCATAGGGCTTCAGCTTGTACTCAGACAATAGACTGATCCAGTAATATAAATGATGGACAATGCCTTTGTTACTGACATGACATAAGAAGTCAAACCTGCAAAAATAACCATCGTAGAGCAAACCAAACGGTTTATTCTGTGATGAATGTCACGTGGCAAAACCTGCATCGTAAAATTGTAGCAAAAGTAAGAAAACATGACATTATATCAATAAGATTTAGACAGTAAATCAATAAGATTTACTTGATGTGACACGAGTGAATCCTTACCAGGAAATCACTATGTTGAAGTACTAAATAGAAGATTGATCATCCAACTACGCGTGGCAGGCAGGGCCCCCGCCTACTCCCACAAGCAGGACAGTCCAAAGGTCATGACAAATCGTATGGACCGAACATCCATGGGACTGGAAATCCTGGTGGGTGCGATAAACCCTACAATGCATGCAGATATTGGAGTGCAACCATAATTGATAAACCGTCCTCAATACAGGGTTCACCACACAACAAAAAAGATGATCTGGATACTTCAAACTATACAGACTGAACTGTGTGGACAGACATTAACATAGACTGTTCTTAGGAGTCACCACACACCAAAAGCGGTAGTACTAAACAATACAGGGTTAACACACACAAATCAAGTACTGAACAATAGTAATTACTATAGACAAGCAAAGTTGCACTAATTAAACTCTGCAGACTATTTCTTACCACTGACCTATGGGATGAACCCCGCATAACTGACTAGGCCATGGACTTCGTGAGAGATGTCTACCTGCACCATCACCATCTCGTCAACCTTGGAGAACCAAACAGAGTGGTCTTTCCACTCATAAACATAATGATGAAGACAGTCCGCATCAAATTTGTCGGGAAGCTTTACAAGAACCACACCCTTCCTAATCGAAGGCACAACCAGGAAATTTTTGTGGTCAAGTACATCCTCAAGAACACGCCTGACAACAATGCTACAGGAAAACACTAGTTCAGGACAAATGGCGACAAGGACACATCAGCTGGATAGTTTAGCAGTACACTGGTGTTTGTCGGTCCTACACAAACGGTTTTTAACCCCTTTCCGCGACGACATTTGGAACCGTCGCCAAGTGAGTGAGTGCGATAGGGTGTCCTTCCCACACGACCCAGAAATCGTTGGGGATAGGCCCTCCTGGGACCCAGGCTGGGGCCATGTGCGATCGGGTGAGGCATCGAAACCCAATCATTTTCGTAGGTATGTACATCCCACATGGTAATCCGAGAAAATCATTTCCATAGGTATGTACATCCCAAACGGTAATCCGAGAAAATCATTTCCGTAGGTATGTACATCCCATGCGGTGAATCCCAAAAAAAACATTTTCGTTCGTATGTATATCACACACAGTCAATCCAAGGAATACGTTTCCGTTCTTATGTACATCCCACACAGTCAATCAGGGAAAACATTTCCGTTCAGACGTACATCCCACACAGTTTTATGTGTAGGCTCGTGTCTGAAAGGTGTAACTATCACACACGGTCTTCCTTGGTTAACTGTTTGCTTTTATTAACTATATCACACACGATTTGATGAAGAAAACTGTGTGGCATTGGGCTATCCATCGCAAGCGCTTTTACTGCTAGAACCGTTTGCAAAGATCCATGACACATTTAGCAAGTTTATTAGTTTACAATTAATAATTCCAGTATTACACAAATTCACATTTCATATTGAACAGATGTTTGCCAATTTCATATCAGGCACATAAATATATTATAACATCACAGTACAGTAGCTACATGAAAACAACACAGTACAACATATAGCTAGTTCAATTTCATAATAAAAATATATCCATTTCCCTAATCGAGATCATCCAGGCTCGTCTTATCCACCTCTGCTTTCAGTTCAGTAAGAACCCGTTTTGCACGGGCCAACTGGGAAAGTGCCTCCTCCTTCGCCAACACCATCTTAGCAAAGTCAGATTTAAAAAATCCGAGCTCATTCTCCACCTTCAACTTTTTATCCCGCATCTTGAAATATGCTTCAGCGTTGACAAGACTTTCTCTAAGCCTGCATGTGTTCTCTTCCTCATACATGCTCCAGAGATTCGTTAGGCACATCTTCAAAGACTGTGGCCACTCTTGATCAACCCACTCCAAGTAAGAACACTTCCATTCATCCTATAATATTTAAAACTAGATCAGTAACAATTGTAGGGGAAATGAGTTCATAGCAACATAGAAAATCACCAATGCTTATTTTGAAAAACTGAAGAAACATGTTAATTATGACATATCTTCTCAAAAAGATCAATGTGCAAATGAAATAATTGGTACTGAGACAACAACCAAATTCTGGAACATCAGAAGCTATAATTAACTACAATGGTGCTACAAGTTCTTACTCATGTACAATAAATAACAAATTGAAAATTTTATGAGGAAGGTAAATATAATTGCAACATCATAGCGACAGTGTTTGGATGACAGAAAATTGATACTAATAGATGTGTACATGCACAAATTTAGTAACATAGAACTAATAGCACTAAGGCCATCCACTATGTATGCCAAAACTAGGGTAAAGACAATTGTTCCTACATCTCGCACCGGTGCCCTGCACTGGTGAGCCGATGCAGCGGGAAAAAAATCAGGGACCCGGACTCCGAAGCACGTAGTTGCTCCGATGCCCAGTTCCTTCGTGCCATAAAGATTTAGTATTTTACTGCTTGGCTGCTCAGATGTGTGGACCAAAGTTGGCCCTTACAAACTACCGAAGCGGTGCCAAATAATTTTCTAATGGTACCACTGATGAAATGGCAACAATTTAAGATACTAGGTACAAACTGTGACACTGTCTTAGGATGCATTTGGTTGAAGGTTGGTATGAATGGGTTGGGACCGTGACAGTGTCTGAATCACATCTAACAAATGATTTGTAACAATGAAAGAGGGTCTAACCTTCTCTACACATGCTAGAAACTTCCTCCCATTGTCCACAGAATCAAACGCAACTAGCTTCACGCATGGAGATTGATGGTGACAACAAGCAGATAGCTCTTCAGCCACCCCGCTCCATTCGTTGGCACTGATGGTCTTAGGGAGCTACAAGAGGAAGAAATGACTCAATCAACCTCCGGGTAAAAATCCTTCATTCCAAGTCATAGCCTGATATAGAGAAGAGAGGCATACCCGGGTGGTGAAGGAGTAGTCGCCGGAGCAGGAACCGCTGGAGATTTCTTTGAAGAAGACCATGGTGACCCCGGCGGTAAGATGCGAGACGGCGAGAGCGAGGAAGCGGATATATCTTAGCGAGGAAGGAAGGAAGGAGGAAACAAGGGAAATGAGACTTGTGGTCGGGGAGAAAAGGGGGTGGGGAAGGGGGCGGGGGTAGATATTTTGGCGGTAGGCCAAAATTTCGAAAATGTGGAGGGAAACTTTGCGCACGGTGCCGCCGGACCATTCACTTTGAATGATTGTGTGCATCAAACAGTTCTTCTGCTTTACACGCATGGGATATGTTTGATAATTCAAATTTTGGTCTCAAGGCATGGGCACATTCACTTTGAACGCGCGCGGTGCCGCCAGACCATTCACTTTGAACGATTGTGTGCATCGCAAACGATTCTTCTGCTTTACGCGCATGGGATGAGTTTGATAATTCAAATTTTGGTGGAAATTTCCCCGGGTACGTAATTGCATAATTTAACATCACTTGCTAATTTGGGCACACACAAGAGCGTACAGAAGACAGACCACACTTACTAAATCGAGCAATTTTAGTAATTACATAGAGCCAGTTGACCTAAACATTGCTCTAACAAAAGACTAGCATTAAAACAAAGCCTAAGTACGCATAATTAAAAATCCGCCACCGCGCCGGCCTATGCATCACCGGTGTGAGATGAGACGTCGATGACTTGTCCTGGCGACATGCTTCCGTTGGTGGACTCCGCGTCCCCCCTACTAAAGTCGATCGCGTCCTCGTCCTCGTCCTCGGCGCCACCCTCAAGGTTGTAGTACTCATAGTAGTGGCTGCGCCAGAGCTCGCATTGGTACTCCACCGTCGATTCCTCGACGGACATAATCTTCTCTACCTCGCCCTCAGCCACGCGCAACTCCTCCTCCCGGCGCTCCTCGATCTCCACCGCCTCCTGCATCTCCAGCTCCTGCTCAGCGACCTCATGAGGAAGCAAGTGCTCCATGGCCACCACCACCTTTTCAGACGTGGGTTGCATGCTGGAGTCCGAGGTGGCCTGGAATATCTTGGCGTGTGCATCCTCGATCTTGCTGTGTATGGCCTCGACCCGGGTCAGGGCGACATCAGCGGCACGGATGGCAGCTCGAGCGCTCTCAGCGTTTGCAGCCGCCGTTGCAGCAGCAGCTGCAGCCGTCTCGGCTTCTGCAGCTGCCCCGTCGGCTACCGCAGATGCCCTCTCGACGGAAGTGGCTGCGCTCAATGCGGATGCGGCAACA
>NC_057797.1:183917667-184113958 GCF_018294505.1 Triticum aestivum | reverse complement strand
CGGGCCTTCACGAAGCGTTTCCACGGTGTCATCTTTGTAAGAAGGGGGTGCGGGAATGGGGATCGGGATTCATGGATTCGGGAGTTGCCGGCACTAGAGCAGACGAGCCAGCAAAGCTTAAGGAGGGAGACTTAAATAGACCCAGATATTTTCATTGCAAACGGTTCCCAGAAAACAAATGTGTGTGATGTTGTAGATATTTTTTATTAGCTATGAAAGATGAATTTGGAATGAAGTGCCAACAGATAGTGTTTTAAATGAACGAGAAATTTTGTAGTACTAATACAACTGTCATGTCAAATTTTGGAAAATTTCAGGGGTCATTTGACCTTCTAAGACATTTAAGTGATTTTCTAGCCATTTAATGACCGTAATTGAAATTTGAACTACATGTAAATGCAACAGCTAACCATAACGGTTTGAAAACTCATATTTTGTGTACTTGTATGCGATTTAATTCCATGTACAGTAAATTGGAAGGAATTTTCAAACATATTGGTCTAACGGCTATGACACAATTAAGCATGGAGTGACATTGCATTTTAATTCCAAAAAAAATCAGAAAGACATGAAACCTTGGTTGATGTAATATCATGCCACCAAGACGATGTGGTAAAAAAATTAGCATGTTTGACCAAAGTTTGGACACACACCGCTCACAAACCGGAGCAACTCATTAGAAGGCTCATGGTTCCAAGAGGGAACAATGCATGTTTGATGACGAACGGGAGATAACTTCCTCTTACGGCCTTCAATTTTTTTAGTCTAACATGCACTACTACAACTGTAATATGAAAATTTTGAAAATTCTAGGGGTCATTTGACCTTTTAAAGACATTTAAGTGATTTTCTAGCCATTTAATGACCGTAATTCAAATTTGAACTACATCTACATGCACCTAACCAAAACGGTTTGAAAAATCATATTTGTGTACTTGTGTGCGAGTTAATTCTATGTGCAGTAAACTAGAAGGAATTTTCAAACATATTTGTATCACGACATGGACACATATGCATGGAGCGACATGGCACTTTAATTCCAAAAAAATCAGAAACACATGAAACCTTGGTTGATGTAATGTCATGCCACCAAGATGATGTGGTAAAGAAATTGGCATGTTTGACGAAAGTTTGGACACACACCCCTCACAAACCAGAGCAACTCGCTAGAAGGTTCATGGTCCCGAGAGGGAACAATGCATGTTTGATGACGAACGGGAGATAGCTTCCTCTTACGGCCTTCAATTTTTTTCTACATCTAACATGCACTACTACAACTGTAATGTGAAAATTTGGAAAATTCTAGGGGTCATTTGACCTTTTAAAGACATTTAAGTGATTTTATAACCATTTAATGACCGTAATTCAAATTTGAACTACATGTACATGCAACGCCTAACCAAAACTGTTTGAAAAATCATATATGTGTACTTGTGTGCGAGTTAATTCCATGTGCTGTAAATCAGATAGAATTTTCAAACATATTGGTCTCACGACATGGACACATGCATACGTATGCATGGTGTGACATGGCATTTTAATTTAAAAAAAATAGAAAAATGATCAGAAACACATGAAACCTTGGTCGATGTAATTCCATGCCACCAAGATGATGTGGTAAAGAAATTGGCATGTTTGACGAACGTTTGGACACACACCCCTCACAAACCGGAGCAACTCGCTAGAATGTTCGTGGTTCCGAGAGGGAACAATGCATGTTTGATGACGGGCGGGAGATTGCTTCCTCTTACGGCCTTCAATTTTTTTCCTATGTTTAACGTGCACTAATACAACTGTCATGTGAAAATTTGGTAAATTTTAGGGGTCATTTAACCTTTTAAAGACGTTTAAGTGATTTTCTAACCATTTAATGACCGTAATTCAAATTTGAACTACATCTACATGCAACGCCTAACCATAACGGTTTGAAAAATGATATTTTTGTGTACCTATGCGCGAGGTAATTCCATGCAGTAAATTAGAAGGAATTTTCAAACATATTGGTGTCAAGGCATGGGCACATGCATGGAGTGCATGCCATGGAATTTTAATTCCAAAAAATTAAAAAATGATCAAAAAAACATGAAACCTTGCTTGATTTAATGTCATCCACCAAGATGATGTGGTAAAGAAATTGGCATGTTTGACGAAAGTTTGGACACACACCCCTCACAAAGCGGAGCAACTCGCTAGAAGGTTCGTGGTTCCGAGAGGAAACAATACACGTTTGATGACGAACAGGAGATAGCTTCCTCTTGCAGCCTTCAATTGTTTTATACGTCTAACGTGCACTACTACAACTGTAATGTGAAATTTTGGAAAATTCTAGGGTTAATTTGACCTTTTAAAGACATTTAAGTGATTTTTTAACCATTTAATGACCGTAATTCAAATTTGAACTACACCTGCATGCAACGCCTAACCAAAACGGTTTGAAAAATCATATCTGTGTACTTGTGTGGAGTTAATTCCATGTGTGGTAAATTAGAAGGAATTTTCAAACATATTGGTCTCACGACATGGACAAATGCATACGTATGCATGGAGTGACATGGCATTTTAATTCAAAAAATAGAAAAATGATCAGAAACACATCAAACCTTGGTTGATGTAATGTCATGCCACCAAGATGATGTGTTAAAGAATTTGGCATGTTTGACGAACGTTTGGACACGCGCCCCTCACAAACCGGAGCGACTCGCTAGAAGGTTCGTGGTTTCGAGAGGGAACAATGCATGTTTGATGACGAACAGGAGATAGCTTCTTCTTACGGCCTTCACATTTTTTCCTACGTTTAACGTGAAACTGTCATGTGGAATTTCGGTAAATTTCAGGGGTCATTTAACCTTCTAAAGACATTTAAGTGATTTCCTAACCATTTAATGACCATAATTCAAATTTGAACTACATCTACATGCAACGCCTAACCAAAACGTTTTGAAAAATCATATCTTTGTGTACTTGTGTGAGAATTAATTCCATGTGCAGAAAATTATAAGGAAATTTCAAACATATTGGTGTCAAGGCATGGGCACATGCATGGAGTGCATGCCATGGCATTTCAATTCCAAAAAATTAAAAAATTATCAGAAAAACATGAAACCTTGCTTGACTTAACGTCATGCCTTCAAGATGATGTGGTAAAAAATTGGCCTCTTTGACGAAAGTTTGGACACACACCCCTCACAAACCGGAGTAACTCACTAGAAGGTTCATGGTTCCGAGAGGGAACAATGCATGTTTGCTGACGGACGGGAGATAACTTCCTCTTACGACCTTCAAATTTTTTCCTATGTTTAACATGCACTAATACAACTGTCATGTCAAAATTTGGAAATTTTCAGGGGTCATCTGACCTTTTAAAGACATTTAAATGATTTTCTAACCATTTAATGACCGTAATTCAAATTTGAACTACATCTACATGCAACGCCCAAACAAAACGGTTTGAAAAATCATATTTTTGTGTACTTGTGTGCGAGTTAAAAAATCGTCAGACAATGTAAATATCTGGTATTCAAAAAAGAAAACGTAAAGATCTAGCAAGACAACCGGCCGCCACACGATTGGCTGTCTATCTCGCTGCTCGAGGTTTGGTAGGTGAATGGCGGGGATCATTAATCAGACACGGTTCTGCATTGGAAATCGTCAGCTATTATGTTCACATACGGATTTTGGCTATTATGTTCACACACGGATTTTGCTGTGGGAATCATGTGTAATTCAAACTACAGTACTCATAAATTCCGGCGACCAGCGTTTGTACTGTCCCCGTTGATGTATATTCCGGCCGCCAATAAATACTACCTTGCTCACGTTGTCCCGCCTGCATTCTCATCTACATCCTCTCCTTGCTCGCCCTCTCTCTCTTTCTCTCAAATCTCTTCCATGGCGCCGCCGGTCTACCCACGCGCCATGAGGAGTCGCCGCCCCCGAGGATGCTCACTCGATTAGCCGCGACGAGGACCCCTACACGCTACCTGACGAGGTTGCATCGAACCCCCCAACTTTGGATTGGTTTTGGGGCCAGTACAATCTTTGTCTATGGAAGTCTGCCGCCGGCTGAGAACGCCAGGCAAGTGGCGTTCAAGAAGGAGATGGCGGAGGAGGAAGCCAGGTACCAGGCGCCCTGTGAAGCCCGTGATGCCGTTGGGAAAAAGGAGGCAGCGGAGCTTTGGGGGCGGGCGCGTCGTCGTGCTGAGGAGGTGTACGAAGATGAGTACTTCCCGAGGAAGGTCATAGGCGCTGGGCGCCTCGTCGCTGTGTGGAGGTGGGCCGATAAGCTCTAGCGTGCCACCGACGAGGAGCTCCGGTGGGTACCAAACGAAATGGCAAGATCAGCCGCGCGCGTCCGCCAGCAAGAGGCAGATCGGTACGTCAAGTGCTGCAAGGCAGAGGAGTCGGAGTACTGCCTCCGCACTGGAAAGACGCCGCGCACCAGGGAGCTACTAATGAGGGGCTGCCAAAATACTGGCCCCAGGAGGGATTATTAGTTTTAGTATTGATCGTTTTCAATTTTATGCATTGTACCTAGTAGTTAAGTATCATCACATATATGTGATGATATTATATATATATATATATATATATATATATATATATTCTATGATGATCTAATGAACAATTAATATATATATTATGAATTCCATTTTCTATCTATTTTTGTATACTAATTTGAATCTAGCTATTATCATCCACATATACAGAATGGAAAGCGTATATACACACATTGAAACAAAATATACAAGAATGGAAAACAATGTACACACATTGAAACAGAGCAATACTATGATTGCTGTGAATACATAGCTATCCACGTCGAAACGACTTTTCAAAATAAAATGCGTCCATGAGACCATGACTAGTAGCCCTTGCCTAGGGTAGCTCTTGGCTCTGCCTGAACTCGTGCAGGTGTTCCTCCAAGCGGTCGACACGCTCACGGTACATCTGGACCGATCTCGAACTCCAAGTTGGCTATTTCATCAGAGATCACTAGCTCAAGGATGCGACGGCCATGTTCCTCTACTGCACCCAGGTGGACACCTCGGCCAAGGAGGCAGTCGAGCCTACAGACCAGCACGTTGGCATCCAGCGGGCTGCGGACAAGGCGAATGGCGGCACCCATGCGAACGGCGCGGCGGGCGTCCGGTGCAAGTACGGCGCTGAGGGCCTCTGCCCACTCATGGCGAGGAATGGGGGTACTGACGGGATGTGTACCCAGCTATGACGCCGTGTCGACAGCAGGCAAGAGCCGCTTGATCCGCTCTTGTTGTGCGGCGCACCGCGCCTCTCGCTCTGCGGCACTCCAACGGTCTCGCCGTGCGGCGAGCCGCAGCCTATCGGCGTGGACGCGCCTAGCTTGCTTAGTGGCGCGCCATCGATCATGTTATGCGGTGAGCTGCAGCCTGTCGGCGCTGACATGCCTATCTTGATCCGCGACGGTCAAGTGCCATGCGCCAAAGGTCTGCTCAACCCTGGCGATGACGTGCATCACGGCGTCGTCCATTGCATTGTCGGGGAGGGCCTCGGCCTCAACGGGCCGTGGCGCCTGCTTGTTTTCCTCGTCGGCGAGGTTGATGGCAGAGGCGGTGCTTTGGTGGGTTGGCATGCTTGGAAAAGGTGGATGTGCTACAGGCTGCGCTTGTCGCCCCGTGCGTCACACGCCCCCTATGCGCAATATAGCAGGGTGGCGGGAAACAGGTGAGGAAATGGCGGGAAACGGTGGCGTGTTCATAAAACGCCATCAATTAATGGAAACTTGGCATCGAGCTAGCACAAGAAGTAGATGATGATCAGATGAACACGAACCACACTAGGGAACCCATCGGTGATGAATTCATCAATTCCAAACAGTTGAATACTAACAAGCATTTGCCCACAACACACACGGCCTATTCCATCACAAATAGGTCGGATGGATCAACTGTATGCCACGTATCGCACATTGTCAAAAAGTAATGCGGTAGACCTTCTTTAACATGTGTTACAAAATAATAAATAATAAAAACAAGGACCTCGAGGTTAAATTAGCTAAGGGAATGGGGCATTTCGGTCATCGACACAACTTCCCATCCAGTCACCCATCCGATGGCTACTCCAGCCTGAGCACACTTAACATGATAGTTTTCTTACATGAGCTACTGGTGGAACAGCTAGTCCGTGCTGATAAGAATGCCTCTTCACATCCTTATGGCGTATCCGGATGACCGCCCATCCCACAATGACCAATAGATGTTGTGTAGACAAAGCATATCACATACGTCTTATTAGAAACAATCGTCTGCGTTATTATCAGTCTTCGCACACATTTCTGATTACAGATCTGTTTGCCGCGTATCACACACATCTTGTTATATTGAACCATTTCTGTTCTCTTGCCTAATCACAAATAGTTCATCCAAGTGAACCGTATGTTGTACATCGCACACACCTTGATCGTGCTGACCGTTTCTTTTGTGTTGCCTAATCACACACAGTTCATCGCAGCGAACCGTATGCTGTATATCGCACACACTGATACGTCTCCAACGTATCTATAATTTTTGATTGTTCCATGCTATTATATTATCAACCTTGGATGTTTTATATGCATTAATATGCTATTTTATATGATTTTTGGGACTAACCTATTAACCTAGAGCCAGTGCCAGTTTTTGTTTTTTCCTTGTTTTTAAGTATTGCAGAAAAGGAAAATCAAACGGAGTCCAATTGACCTGAAACTTCACGGAACTTATTTTTGGACCAGAAGAAGCCCACGGAGTATCGGAGATGGACCAGAAGAGTCCCGGGCTGCCCACGAGGGTGGGGGCGCGCCCACCCCCCGGGCGCGCCCCCTACCTCGTGGATAGCCTGGAGATCCACCGACGTACTTCTTCCTCCTATATATACCCATATACCCTAAAAACTACGGGAGCACAATAGATCGGGAGTTCTGCCACCATAAGCCTCCGTAGCCACCGAAAACCAATCTAGACCCGTTCAAGCACCCTGTCGGAGGGGGGAATCCCTCTCTGATGGCCATCTTCATCATCCCGGTGCTCTCCATGATGATGAGGGAGTAGTTCTCCCTCGGGGCTGAGGGTATGTACCAGTAGCTATGTGTTTGATCTCTCTCTCCCTCTCTCTCTCTCGTGTTCTTGAGGTGATACGATCTTAATGTATCGCGAGCTTTGCTATTATATTTGGATCCTATGATGTTTCATCCCCCTCTACTCTCTTGTAATGGATTGAGTTTTCCCTTTGAAGTTATCTTATCGGATTGAGTCTTTAAAGATTTGAGAACACTTGATGTATGTCTTGCTGTGCGTATCTGTGGTGACAATGGGATATCACGTGATTCACTTGATGTATGTTTTGGTGATCAACTTGTGGGTTCCGCCCATGAACCTATGCATGGGGGTTGGCACATGTTTTCATCGTGATTCTCCGGTAGAAACTTTGGGGCACTCTTTGAGGTTCTATGTGTTGGTTGAATAGATGAATCTGAGATTGTGTGATGCATATCGTATAATCATACCCACGGTATCTACGTGACATTAGGGTTTTGGTTGATTTGTGTCTTAAGGTGTTATTCTAGTATGAACTCTAGGGTTGTTTGTGAGACTTATAGGAATAGCCTCTCGTGTTCTTGAGGTGGTACGATCTTGATGTATCGCGAGCTTTGCTATTATAGTTGGATCTTATGATGTTTCTCCCCCTCTACTCTCTTGTGATGAATTGAGTTTTCCCTTTGAAGTTATCTTATCGGATTGAGTCTTTAAGGATTTGAGAACAGTTGATGTATGTCTTGCACGTGCTTATCTGTGGTGACAATGGGATATCATGTGATCCACTTGATGTACGGTTTGGTGATCAACTTGCGAGTTTCGTGACCACGTGAACTTATGCATAGGGGGTTGGCACACGTTTTCGTCTTGACTCTCCGGTAGAAACTTTGGGGCACTCTTTGAAGTTCTTTGTGTTGGTTGAATAGATGAATCTGAGATTGTGTGATGCATACGTATAATCTTACCCACGGATACTTGAGGTGACATTGGAGTATCTAGGTGACATTAGGGTTTTGGTTGATTTGCGTCTTAAGGTGTTATTTTACTACGAACTCTAGGATAGATTGAACAGAAAGAATAGCTTCATGTTATTTTACTACGTACTCTTGAATAGATCGATCAGAAAGGATAACTTTGAGGTGGTTTCGTACCCTACCATAATCTCTTCGTTTGTTCTCCGCTATTAGTGACTTTGGAGTGACTCTTTGTTGCATGTTGAGGGATAGTTATATGATCCAATTATGTTATTATTGTTGAGGGAACTTGCACTAGTGAAAGTATGAACCCTAGGCCTTGTTTCAGCGCATTGCAATACCGTTTGTGCTCACTTTTATCATTAGTTACCTTGCTGTTTTTATATTTTCTGATTACAAAAACCATTATCTACTATCCATATTGCACTTGTATCACCATCTCTTCGCTGAACTAGTGCACCTATACAATTTACCATTGTATTGGGTGTGTTGGGGACACAAGAGACTCTTTGTTATTTGGTTGCAGGGTTGCTTGAGAGAGACCATATTCATCCTACGCCTCCCACGGATTGATAAACATTAGGTCATCCACTTGAGGGAAATTTGCTACTGTCCTACAAACCTCTGCACTTGGAGGCCCAACAACTACAAGAAGAAGGTTGTGTAGTAGACATCACACACCATCATCTGGCTGCCCATTTCTTTTGTTCCTCCTCATCGCAAACAGTTAATTGAGTTGAACCATATGCCCTGCATCGCACACACAACTAAAATATGAACCTTGTTTGATGCATCCTCCATCGAAAACATTTTGCACCTTTTTTGACAGTTATTTTACACCACCGTTTGCGATTTTGGCATCGCACACAGTTTTGTCGAAGGGTCTCTGATCGTAGTGTCGCGTTAGCAGCATCCTGCAGTAGTGGTAGAACTCATCCTCAGGTCTTCCAGTTCACATGGCATAACTTTAAGAACTTCATCTCCACCGCAGACTTGGTTCTAATTCAAACAGAAACCAAATATTTTATTACTACCTCTGTTCAGAAATATAAGATGATTTTTGATATTTTACTCCATATACGACTACATATACGCACAGAAATGAGTGAACAAAGACACTAGATCCTGTCTTCAAAGGCGCGAGAGCAGAGGGATTACTTGCAATATCCATAATACAAGTTACTAAGGCAAATATACTCTCTTCAAAGGTAGCATTGGTGTTCATAAAGTAGTTGAAAGTAATCTATAAGAAATCCATGTCAACCTCTCACATGTTTTGGTCAAAAGAGGAATTTAGAACCATCATTTGGCACACAAAAATCAGATGCAAGATCACCCAGAAAGTTGTACTACTAGTACTAGTACTGCGTGTTAGATGAAAAACATGATCAAGATCGAGTAAAATATCGTCAAGAAGAGATATTACCTGGACTTGCTTAACGAGGGATCCCGGAGAGGGTGGCTTGGACAATGCGATGGCTTTGAGCTTGTCTGCCGTAGTCTCGAGGGGTGCTTGCGCTTCTTCGTACCATGAGCCTCGACGTTTTTGGCCAGAGCCATAGACATCACTTTGTCCGGTGCTCCAACGTCCATCAAGAAAATGTCAAATAGAAATAAAAGAAAAAAAACCATAATCACAAACCCAAAAGAAGAACAGAGAGGGAGTTATAGGATCAGTCTCGGGGTTGCAAGACCGGGCCTTGGCCAGAATCAACACCATTGATGCGCTCACCTTTCCTTCTTTGGGAGAAGAACAATTAGCAGAAGCAGGTCGGGGTTTTCTTGAAGAAATGAGAAGCAAGATGAGGGAGAAGTGGGTTGGGGTTTTCTTCAAGAGAGGAAGCTGAGGGAGAAGAGTGAAACGATGGTTGCTTCGTTCGTCCAACTTACTGCTGGAAAGGAGGGGTTTTGTGATTTGACATCTCATTGGGCATTACTGCAACGCTTCGATCGGGGTAGTCTACCGTGCAGTTGGGCACTCTACTACGGAGTAATTTAGTGCATGGCTAGTAGACCACGATGCTGGCTGTCCCACACGTCGGCGAAAGTGAGTAGCAAGGTTCCCGACGACTGTCGAGGAGGATCTGCATGGTAGAGCGTGTCCACTATTTTTCTGAAGAAAGAAAAATGATTACAGCAAGCGTTTCCACTCTTACGATGGAGGAGTGCGAAACACGACAGCCACTTGAACTTACACATTGCTCCCACTACTAGGCATGTGCAGTGGTTCATACGCCAGTACTACATAATTTTGTTGCTAGTGTAGTAAGATATGACGATAACAAATGATGTTGTGCGCATGTCAACTATATGAATAGTAATGTAACATAGTACCCCTTTTTTGACTATCCGATCGAGAATGAACGATGAGATCAATGTTAACCGAACTAGGTCTACAGCGCACGGAGAGTACGATGCTACAGTACTCCACGGAACATGAACCATATGAAGCACGAATCAGTGTTAGGCAGGGTGCACGAGATGGGAGAAAACGTTCCCTTCTCGGCCCACTTTTGGGTGTTTGGCAGAGTGCATGAAGGGGGCATGAGTCCACACTAGTAGGTTAACACAAATACACTAGGAGCATGCATGAAGAGGGGTGCTGAGATGAGCATGCATGAAGAGGGAACAACTATATTGAGATGAGAATGCAACCAAACACACCCAGACGCTTTGTGCGACAGTGACTGATCTGCACCGTCTGATTTTGATCCAACGGTCATGTTGCGCAGAGACATGGACATGTCCATGGAGAGGACACCTAAACACCACCGAAGTCCCTCTGCTTCTCGAGGCGCATGACGTCGGTGATGCAAGGTGTAACCGCCCGCAGAGCCCGCTCCCGGTCAACTCGTCAAAGACGGCATCCAATGGCACGAATGGGTTCCGGTGACGGCGCCCTGAGAGGATTTGCCTCACAATGGAGATGGCAGCTCGCAACCCCTCCTTGTCCAGCTCCGCCCCCACCATCGCGCAGCGACAACGCAGCTCCTCGAAGATATAGGTGAAGAAGGAGACCAGGTCAGGAAGTCGCTGCTCGTTGAAGTCGACGGGGTGGTCGAACGGGTTTAGCTCGACGGCCAACATGGTCGCACCGTCATGACGGTAGGCATCACGCAGCCGCAACACATGTGTGGCAACATGGTCCACCAAGTGGCCGAGGCAATCCTGGACCTCGTCATGATCGGCCTGCTCATGCTCCAGCCGGCTCACCTGATGGCCTATCATATCTCCCGCTTTCTGCAGCAACGTTGCCGATGCCTCGAGCATCTTTGTGGTGGACGCCTGCCGCTTTTGAAGCTCCATAAACTCCCGCACATAAAGGAGGAGCATGGAACTCCTCTCCTCCTTGAGCTCACGGAGCTCCACGTCCTTGGCCCTGAGCTCCGCATCCTTGGCCTGGAGCTCCCGTGTCAGGCGCCTCACCTCAGACTCTGTGATCTGCTGCGCTGCCATGGCACTAGGTAGAAGCAATGGGGAGAGGAAGCAAATGAGGTGAAACGGCTGAAAATCAATGCAATCTACCGGAAGGCGGAGGGAGCTAGCTGAGGAGCGGGGTGAATCTTTTGGTTTTCACCATGGGAAAACACCAGTCGATGACTTTTCACATCCGGGAGCAGTGGGTTTTATAGGCGGGGTCATCATGACTAATTGCTGCCGCGCCTGCTCTCGTCAATCAAAAAATAAAAATCCTGTCGTGCCTGCTCCTGTGAATCAAAAAATTAAAAATCCTGCCACGTCTACCGCACCCAAAGACCAGAGCAACACCGCGGTGGATATTTAAATTTACCTGCCAGCAAGGAGATAAAAACGGGGTGAAAAAACAAATGTGGCGGTGGCCTAGCTAATCAGTCGCACTAGCCCAACTAGCTAGCCACCGTGCTTCACTGATGTACTCAGCGGGAAAGGTGGTCTTTCGTGATTTGACGACTCGTTTACTTGCTTCGGCACTACGATCGAGGAGGACCCAGAAAACACGCGGTAGGGCATCCCACGTCTCGGCAAGGAATAATATATGTGCACCGCCCAGGAGGACCCCGAAACCGTGCGGTAGGGTGTGCCACATCTTGGCACGGAGGAAAAATGTGCGTGTAAAAATATACTGTATCAGACGTACTACATATGGTTCGACCTCGGGACCCAGCCAATCGGTCGAAAATACCCCACTAGCCACACAGCTTCATCATGCTAACGTGGCACGGAGGATAGTTGTGGTTAGCTCCGTCTCGACCAGCCACAACGTCTGTTGTTCTAGGTGATTCTTCTATTTTTCCAAGCTTTTTTTAGTTATAATAACACCAAGGCAAGCTAGCGCCGCTTTTTGTGTGTGCCCGTGCGTCTAAAGGTTAGACGATGGAGAGGAGAGAGAGATTGCAGAACTGGGACCCACCAGTAAGTGAGTCAACGATCATGCACGTGTTGACAAGCCACTCCCTCTACTCTACTCAACATAATTCTACTCTATTCTTATAAAAAATAGAGTTGGTCATGATGGTGTGCCTGGCATCCTGCAATATAGGCCGTCTGATTTATATCTGACGGATAGGAAAGAAACTATGGCAATTTTGCAAAAAGGTACCCACACCCCTCTCCACATTTGCAAATAAGGCCTTCCCTCGTTCATCCTTTTCTCTTACAAGATAAACTTCTCATACAAATGCATCTTGATGTTACGTGCAAGGCACATGCATCTTGCTAGTACTGTATAAAATCAAGTTATGGGACAAAGCCAACAGCCATTGTTGTTTCAGGCTATCGACTTACGCTTTGTAGTCCAGGTTGCCAATTCGAATCTCGTCTTTTAGATTTGTTAGTTTTAGGTCCAAAGTTGATCAATGACAAGTGGGACACCCGTGTGTTCTTCCGATATTTCAGTGTAGGGTGTTTTTTTTGAACAAACACTTTGCGTGGTTAGACAAGTAACGACACGAGTTACACGTATTTTGCAAGTTTAGGAACAAAAATGACAGCGACATAGAATATCACATCCACCCTGCAGCTTAGATGCTATGGTGATACGAGTTTTTACGTCGTTGGAACTGAGATCCAATGGCTTGGGAGTAGTCTTTGTAATTATGCGCAATTTCCAAACTCTCCAAGGATTTTTTGCAAATAAAACATTCAGGCCTCATGTGTGCCACTGCATCTTGGATCCAACGGCTCCCTGTTGCTCATATTAGGTGCTCCCCGTAGCTTAATTAGCCACTACAGTGATACAAACATCTAGGTCGCATGATCTGTGATCAGATGCCACATGCGTAGTACTTGTACTTTCTGTGCAATTCCCAAACTCTCTCAGGCTTATATTGCTAAAACATTCAAACCTCCTACTGTGAGCCGTTAGATCTCTGGGAACTCGTATCACCATAGAACTACGGTGCGGGAGCACCTCATATTCTCCCGTGCGAGAAAACATCAGATGCTCTCGCAGCTTGGATGCTATGGTGGTACGAGCTTCGAGGTTGTTTGATCTGAGATCCAATGGCATCTAAGCATTCTTTGTGCTTGTAAGCAGTGGCCGGACTCTTCGGGGGATTTTCTGCAAAACAACATTCGAACCACCATGGAGTGGTTGGATCACAAATCCAATGGCTCCGAATAGCTTGTATCACCAAAGCATCTAAGGTGTGGTAGCACATGATATTCTCACATACAAGAGAATATGAGCTCCTCCTTCATCTTAGATGCTACGGTGATACGAGCTTCGAGGTTGTTGGTGCTACCTCGTGAGCTTGCGTTGGTTTTCCCTTGAAGAGGAAAGGGTGATGCAGCACAGTAGTGTAAGTATTTCCCTCAGTTTTGAGAACTAAGGTATCAATCCAGTAGGAGATAGCACACAAGTCACCTAGTACCTACACAAACAAACAAGAACCTCGTAACAAACGCGATAAATGGGTTGTCAATCCCTTCACGGTTACTTACGAGAGTGAGATCTGATAGAGATAATAAGATAAATATTTTTGGTATTTTTGATGTATTGATTGGGAAATAAAGATTGCAAAATAGAAATAGCAAATTGATAGGAAAATAATATGATGGAAGATAGACCCGGGGGCCATAGGTTTCACTAGTGGCTTCTCTCAAGATAGCAATTTTCTACGGTGGGTGAACAAATTACTATCGAGCAATTGATAGAAAAGCGAATATTTATGAGAATATCTAGGCATGATCATGTATATAGGCATCACGTCCACGACAAGTAGACCGAAATGATTCTGCATCTACTATTATTACTCCACACATCGACCGCTATCCAGCATGCATCTAGAGTATTAAGTTCATAAGAATAGAGTAACGCATTAGGCAAGATGACATGATGTAGAGGGATAAACTCAAGCAATATGATATAAACCTCATCTTTTTATCCTCGATGGCAACAATACAATATGTGCCTTGTTGCCCCTGCTGTCACTGGGAAAGGACACCGCAAGATTGAACCCAAAGCTAAGCACTTCTCCCATTGCAAGAATGATCAATCTAGTAGGCCAAACCAAACTGATAATTCGAAGAGACTTGCAAAGATATTTAAATCATGCATAAAAGATTTCAGAGAAGAATCAAATATTGTTCATAGATAATCTTGATCATAAACCCACAATTCATTGGATCTCGACAAACACACCGCAAAAAGAATTACATGGAATAGCTCTCCGAGAGAATCGAGAAGAACTTTGTATTGAGATCCAAAGAGAGAGAATAAGCCATCTAGCTAATAACTATGGACCCGAAGGTCTGTGGTAAACGACTCACACATCATCGGAGAGGCTATGGTGTTGATGTAGAAGCCCTCTGTGATCGATTCCCCCTCCGGTGGAGCGCCGGAAAAGGCCCCAAGATGGGATCTCACTGGTACAAAAGGTTGCAGCAGTGGAAATAGGGTTTCGTGGTGCTCCTGGATGTTTTCGGGTTATATGGGTATATATAGGAGGAAGAAGTACATCGGTGGAGCTGTGAGGGGCCCATGAGGGTGGGGGCGCGCCTGCCCCCTGTGCGCGACCCCTATCTCGTGGCCTCCTTGCTTCTTTCTTGACG
This sequence comes from Triticum aestivum, assembly GCF_018294505.1. Taxonomy (NCBI): domain Eukaryota; kingdom Viridiplantae; phylum Streptophyta; class Magnoliopsida; order Poales; family Poaceae; genus Triticum; species Triticum aestivum. The sequence goes on along the minus strand of NC_057797.1, from coordinate 184,098,906 downwards.
GCCACTCCAAGTCTCCTGGATCACATTTGTTCCAAAAATAACTCTCCCGAAGGTTTCATTCCGTTTGGATTCCGTTTGATATTCCTTTTCTACGAAACACTGAAATAGGCAAAAAACAGCAATTTGCACTGGGCCTTTGGTTTGTTGGTTAGTCCCAAAAATAATATAAAAAGGTTACTTAAAGCCCATTAAGCATCCAAAACAGGTAATATAATAGCATGGAACAATAAAAAATTATAGATACATTGGAGACGTATCAAGCACCCCAAGCTTAATTCCTGCTCGTCCTCGAGTAGGTAAATGATAAAAACATAATTTTTTATGTGGAATGCTACCTAGCATAATTCTCAATGTAATTTTCTTTATTGTGGTATGAATGTTAAGATCCGAGAGGTTCTAGAAAAAAGTTTAATATTGACATAAAAATAATAATACTTCAAGCATACTAATAAAGCATACTACATGATCATGCAAAGCAATATGACAATGATGAAGCGTGGCATAATAAACGGAACGGTGGTAAGTTGCATGGCAATAATCTCGGAATGGCTATGGAAATACCATAATAAGTAGGTATGGTGGCTGTTTTGAGGAAAGTATATGGTGGGTTTATGGTACCGGCGAAAGTTGTACGGTACTAGAGAGGCTAGCAATGGTGGAAGGGTGAGAGTGCGTATAATCCATGGACTCAACATTAGTCATAAAGAACTCACATACTTATTGCAAAAATCTATTAGTTATCAAAACAAAGTACTGCGTGCATGCTCCTAGGGGGATAGATTGGTAGGAAAAGACCATAGCTCGTCCCCGACCGCCACTCATAAGGAAGACAGTCAATAAATAAATCATGCTCCGACTTCATCACATAACGGTTCACCATACGTGCATGCTACGGGAAACACAAACTTTAACACAAGTATTTCTCAAATTCACAACTACTCAACTAGCATGACTCTAATATCACCATCTTCATATCTCAAAACAATCATCAAGTATCAAACTTCTCATAGTATTCAATGCACTTTATATGATAGTTTTTATTATACCCATCCTAGATGCCTATCATATTAGGACTAATTTTATAACCAAAGCAAATTACCATGCTGTTCTAAAGGAATCTCAAAATAATATAAGTGAAGCATGAGAGATCAATAATTTCTATAAAATAAAAACACCACCGTGCTCTAGAAAGATATAAGTGAAGTACTAGAGCAAAATTATCTAGCTAAAAAGATATAAGTGAAGCACATAGAGTATTCTAATAAATTCCGATTCATGTGTGTCTCTCCCAAAAGGTGTGTACAGCAAGGATGATAGTGGTAGACTAAAAAGCAAAGACTCAAATCATAGAAGACGCTCCAAGCAAAATGCATATCATGTGGTGAATAAAAATATAGCCTCAAGTAAAGTTACCGATGGACGAAGACGAAAGAGGGGATGCCTTCCGGGGCATCCCCAAGCTTACGCTTTTAGTTGTCCTTGAATTTTACCTTGGGGTGGCTTGGGCACCCCCAAGCTTAGGCTCTTGCCACTCCTTGTTCCAAAATCCATCAAATCTTTACCCAAAACTTGAAAACTTCACAACACAGAACTTCAACAGAAAATCTCATGAGCTCCGTTAGTATAATAAAACAAACCACCACTTCAAGGTACTGTAATGAACTCATTTCTTTATTTACATTTGTGTTAAACCTACTGTATTCCAACTTCTCTATGGTTCATACCCCCCGATACTAGCCATAGATTCATCAAAATAAGCAAACAACACATGAAAAATAGAATCTGTCAAAAACAGAACAATCTATAGTAATCTGTAGGTTTCGAATACTTTTGTAACCCCAAGAATTCTGAAATAAATTGGTGGACGTGAGGAATTTGTCTATTAATCATCTGCAAAAATATTCAACCTAATCGCACTCTCCAGTAAAAAAATGGCAGCAAATCTCGTGAGCGCTAAAGTTTCTCTTTTTTACAGCAAGGTCACATAAACTTCCCCCAAGTCCTCCCAAAGGTTCTACTTGGCACAAACACTAATTAAAAGCATAAAACCACATCTAAACAGACGCTAGATGAATTATTTATTACTAAACGGAAACAAAAAACAAGAAACAGAAATCAAATTGGGTTGCCTCCCAACAAGCGCTATCATTTAACGCCCCTAGCTAGGCATAAAAACAAGAATAGATCTAGGTATTGTCATATTTGGTAGGCAATTCTTCAATATAACACTTATAACCCTTAGGAGTTTCCTTCTTTTTATTAATGATCAAACTCCTAGGCAAGAAATCAAGGAAATCATTCATAGCAAAAGGTTCCTTAATGATAGTGAAAAAGTTGGGGTGAACACTTATTGCTTTAAGATCCGCATTTTCCTTACTAGAAGATTCACCCTTTTTATTTTTAGGCACATACATAAACTTGGCAACTCTAGTAGTTGGAAGATTTGGAGTGTTTTTCACGGAAGTAAAGGTAGACCCTAAGTTGGTAATAATATCCTCAAGTTTATCAATTCTTGTGGAATCTTGATCTATTTTTTCATTGACTATGGGTTCTTTTTCTTTAAAAAAATTCAGAGTAACTCCTACCTTAGATCCATATTGGGTAATCTAGTTGTGGATCTTTTTATCCAAATTCTCAATCAACTCTACTGTGGCAACTTTATTTTCAATAATTTCAAGCCTTTACATCACATGTTCCAAAGTTAAAATAGTTCCATTAACCAAGAGAGGTGGTGAGCTAAACAAATCTATCATAGCATTATAAGAATCAAAATTATGGCTACCCAAGAAATTCCCTCCGGTAATGGTATCAAGAATATATCTATTCCAAGGGGTGATGCCTACAAAAAAATTGCGAAGAAGAACGAAGTGGATTGCTTCCTAGTGGATCTATTCTGAGCATTGCAAATTCTATACCAATCATCTTTTAGATTTTCTCCTTCCTTTTGTTTAAAGTTAAGAACTTCATGATCAGCAGTACTAACGATGATAGAAGGGCTAGACATAATAGAAAAACCAACACTCTAACACACGGATACACAAGAAACAAGTAAAAAGATACGAACGAAAAAGAGGGAGCGGAAAAGAGGGCGAATAAAATGGCAAGGGTGAAGTGGGGGAGAGGAAAACGAGAGGCAAATGGAAAATAATGTAATGCAAGGGATAAGACTTTGTGATGGGTACTTGGTATGTCTTAAGTTCATGCAACCTCCCCAGCAACGGCGCCAGAAATCCTTCTTGCTACCTCTTGAGCTTGCGTTGGTTTTCCCTTGAAGAGGAAAGGGTGATGTAGCACAATAGCGTAAGTATTTTCCTTAGTTTGAGAACCAAGGTATCAATCCAGTAGGAGATAGCACACAAGTCACCTAGTACCTGCACAAACAAACAGGAACCTCGCAACCAACGCGATAAAGGGGTTGTCAATCCCTTCACGGTCACTTACGAGAGTGAGATCTGATAGAGATAATAAGATAAATATTTTTGGTATTTTGTTGTATTGATTGGAAAATAAAGATTGCAAAATAGAAATAGCAAATTTATAGGAAAATAATATGATGGAAGATAGACCCGGGGGCCATAGGTTTCACTAGTGGCTTCTCTCAAGATAGCAATTTCTACGGTGGGTGAACAAATTATTGTCGAGCAATTGATAGAAAAGCGAATAGTTATGAGAATATCTAGGCATGATCATGTATATAGGCATCACGTCCGCGACAAGTAGACCGAAAAGATTCTGCATCTACTACTATTACTCCACACATCGACCGCTATCCAGCATGCATCTAGAGTATTAAGTTCATAAGAACAGAGTAACACATTAGGCAAGATGACATGATGTAGCGGGATAAACTCAAGCAATATGATATAAACCCCATATTTTTATCCTCGATGGCAACAATACAATACATGCCTTGTTGCCCCTGCCATCACTGGGAAAGGACACCGCAAGATTGAACCCAAAGCTAAGCACTTCTCCCATTGCAAGAACGATCAATCTAGTAGGCAAAACCAAACTGATAATTCGAAGAGACTTGCAAAGATATTTTAATCATTCATAAAATATTTTAGAGAAGAATCAAATATTGTTCATAGATAATCTTGATCATAAACCCACAATTCATCGGATCTCGACAAACACACCGCAAAAAGAATTACATCGAATAGATCTCCAAGAGAATCGAGGAGAACTTTGTATTGAGATCCAAAGAGAGAGAAGAAGACATCTAGCTAATAACTATGGACCTGAAGGTCTGTGGTAAACTACTCACACATCATCGGAGAGGCTATGGTGTAGATGTAGAAGCCCTCCGTGATCGATTCCCCCTCCAGTGGAACACCGGAAAAGGCCTCAAGATGGGATCTCATGGGTACAGAAGGTTGCGGCGGTGGAAATAGGGTTTCGTGATGCTCCTGGATGTTTTGGGGGTATATGGGTATATATAGGAGGAAGAAGTACGTCGGTGGAGCTGCGAGGGGCCCACGAGGGTGGGGGGCGCGCCCCCTGCCTCGTGGCCTCCTTGCTTCTTTCTTGACGGCCACTCCAAGTCTCCTGGATCATGTTTGTTCCAAAAATAACTCTCCCGAAGCATTCATTCCGTTTGGATTCCGTTTGATATTCCTTTTCTGCGAAACACTGAAAAAGGCAAAAAAATAGCAACTTGCACTGGGCCTTTGGTTAGTAGGTTAGTCCCAAAAATAATTTAAAAAGGTAAATTAAAGCCCATTAAAGATCCAAAACAGATTATATAATAGCATGGAACAATTAAAAATTATAGATACATTGGAGATGTATCACTTGGATATGGGATCTAAGGGCATCTGAGTACTTTTTGTACAAATTGTGTGCAATTCTCAAACTCATTAAGGTTTCTGTAAAAAATATTAAGATATCATGTGAGCTGCTATATCTCAGATCTACAAGCTCCAAGCAACTCATATCAGCATATAGCATCTAAGGTGTGAGGGTACATGATATTCTCCCGAGGAGGGGAGGTGCACAACCAATCGGTGTTTGGGAGGCTGGGGACAAATATAATGTTCAAATAATACAATCTAAACAATCCTAAACAGATCTTCACAATTTTATCTAAGGTCAAGGGGTTAACCCTGTCGAATGTGGGGTTCCGGCGAACCCTTAAGGTTCGAACACTAGGGTGCACGCGTAGTCTCTCCCTCCTACCGATCTATGCTCTAGCTCGCTAAGATCTTGCGAACGAACTCGACGAACTCACAACACAGAAAGACACGGGGTTTATACTGGGTTGGGCCACCGTTGTGGTGTAATACCCTACTCCAGTGTGGTGGTGGTGGATTGCCTCTTGGGCTGATGATGAACAGTACAAGGGAAGAACAGCCTCCTGAGGTTGGGGTGTTCTTGTGCATATGAACTTGTGGTGTGGATTCCCTCAAGCTAAGATGAGATGAGATCCCCCCCTAATATAGTGGTGGCTAGTCCTACTTATAGAGGCCCTGGTCCTCTTCCCAAATATTGAGCGGTAAGGGAGCCAACAATGGCGGGCTAATTTGAAGGGGGATAGCTAGTAGAAGCTATCCTGACAAAAGGTAGCCTGCGCCTGTGAAAGGCTCTGGGGTGATGCCGTCTTGGCCTCCATGATGACCTCCACCTTGCCGTCCGCCTGGTCTTGGTCTTGTTGCACCAAAATGGCAACCTTTGCCTGATGCCTCGGTACTCCGCGGCTGCGCTTGCCCCTTTGCACCAAAGAGGAAACAAGGACGCTGTGCGCGCTGGCGCCCGCCTGGCGCCCGCCTGGTGTCGATCGTCATGGCTCACGTCACGAGAGTCTCGTGAGGTTCGCCTCACCTTGATATCCCCGCCCCTCGCGAGCCTGCCTGACTAGGCCGCTCGGGAGGAGGTCTTGCATCGTCTTCCTCGCGAGGCTTGGCCCCTCGCGAGGGTCTTGGGCACCTTGTTGGTGAAGACGGGCCGTATGGCCTGCTGCTTGGCCACGCCGCTGGCCGCGGGCAGGCAAGTCTGGGGACCCCCATTCCCAGAACGCTGACAGTAGCCCCCGGGCCCAAGGTGCACTCGGGCTTGGCTTCGCGGCGAAGCCAAGGGTCAAGTTCGGAGCACCACGGGCCCCAAAAGCCCGCGGCCTCGGTCGACGCGTGGCGGTTTATTGGACGTGGGCGTCTCCGCTTCCCCACGCCGCCTCGGCAACTACACGACTTGACAAGCCCTGCGACATGCAAGGGACACCATCATTACCTGCAATCGTGGGAGGTGCCGGTTGGCCTTCTTCCGCTATAAATGGAGAGGGGGCGGAGCCCCCGTCACCCATCTCTTCCTCGCTCGCTTGCTTCTTCCTCCTTGCTCTACTTCTTGCTCCAATGGCGCCTATCAGAAGGTTCTCCGCCGAAGAGAAAGGGAAAGCCCCCCGAGATGTCCCAGAGCCACTCCCGCCGAAGAAGAGGTCGATCCATCGCCATGACGAAGCGGCGATGCAAGTGGTGACACGAGGCCTTGGTGCGAGCGGCCTCCTCCGGGGTATCCGCTACCCCTGTACGCCCAAGCCGAGGGCTCGGGGGGACGAAGTGACGAGCGGCGCCGCCCGCGCCACATCTGGGGTCGCCGCGCCACGACGACGTGTGTCGTCCATGTTGCGGACTCCTCGCGCGAGTTGGTGCTGTGGGCGTCGATGCCTCCAAGCTCATGGATCCGCTTCCCGCGGTTCTTCTCCGACGTGATGCCGCCGAGGGGGCCTCTCGAGCTGTGGCTGCAGCACCCCGACTGCAGCGCTCCGGCGACTGGAGCGGAGATCGAAGCGGTCCCCACCGACAAGATCTTCATGACCCGCGGCTGGGGGGAGATCGCACGGGTCTGCCGTGCGAGGGGCGCCCTCGTGATCCACTTCGAGTATGACGGCGCCTCCACGCTCTTCTTCAAGGTCTTCGATGCCAAGGGCCATCGCCTGGAATGCTGCTCCGGAGAAGAGCGCGAGGCTTATGCGCGCTCCGCTCGCGACAACTCCAGCAGCAGTAGCCCTTGGGAGTCCAGCAGCTCTCCTGAGCTCTATGAGACTCGAGAGACGAGCGACGACAGCTACGTGCCCCCGAGCTCTCGCCGCACTCGGAGCAAGGCTGCAGCGTCCGGCCGCCGCCGCCGCTGATCTGGATGGGGTTGGCGCCGGCCTCCCGTGGCCCACTGTTGATGATGGCGTCCGCCACGGAAGGATGTAGATAGGATTCCCCTTAGCATTAGCTTTTGTTTCCTGCGAAGAATCATGAATCACCCCGTGGGGGCATGTAAGGATCTGCAATGCCTTTGTACATATCTTCCTTGTTATGAAGATTTGATGAATGCGTGTCCCGTTAAGGCTCGGCCCCTCCTTTGTTTCCTCGCTATGGCTTGTTGCTCTATGCTGACGGGTCCCGGTCCCAAGGCGGCTACATCGTCGCTGGTATGCCAGGTCGCAATGCCGTGGTCAAGTCCAGAAGGTGCATGGCCCGAGGTCCAGTAAGAGCCCCTGAGGCGCGATGCTTAGGAGGTCCCCCTTAGCGCCCAAGCGGCCATGGTAAGGAAAGAAAGGAAAATGACTTGGCCGCAACGGGGCTGCGACATGGTGTGAGCGACTACTAGGCCCGAATATTTAGCCGATCCAAGGACGAGACTTATCTTGCCGACTTCGCGGTGATTCCTGATGTTGCGCTAGGGCTGCGCGCCAACTTACGTGACATATCTAGGCAGGTCCATACAAGTTTTCCTTCTCCCGAGCTCTTCTTAGTGCTCTACATCCTCAGGTCCTGGCCCTCGGGCGAGCTCAGCCGCCGCTGGTATGCCAGGTCGCCATGTCGTGGTCAAGGCCAGGGGGTGAGGGCTGGAGAGCCAGTAAGAGCTCCTGAGTTGCGATGCTCAGGAACCCCCCTTTTAACATGCAAGAGAATCGCACGAGAGAAATGGAGACTCGTGGTGCCGCCTGCTATCCTTACCATGGTGTCCCTGTGGACAGGCACAAGAAGAAACATGGTTTGCCGTTACTACCGCCTGCCTGCCGCTAGTTGGTCCGGATGAAGTGAAGGCACTAAGGGCCTGGTGAGGTGACGTGCACGGCACTTGCCGCGAGCCAGAGCTCGACCACTTAGATTTGTCGGTCATGGCAGGGACGGACCCATGCACCAGCGCCGTGCCTGTGTAGAGGCCCCGAGGGAGGCGATGATCGAGCAGGTGATAGCAGTTGGCAGGTTAAGCATGAAGAGCAGATCGACTTGGATAAATGCAGGAAGATACATGCCACTGGGTCTGGCCCGAGCGGCGTGGGGATGATGCAGCCCGAGGGGCGCCCCTAGCAAGGTAAGCTAAAGACATAAGCAAAAGGGATACATGCCACAGGGACAGGCCCATGTGGCCTGGGAATAATGCAGTCCGAGGGGCGCTCCCAGCTTAAATGAACTTGGAAGATGTCACCTGGTTCTGTAGACGAAGCAGAGTTGGTGCAGCTGAAGCCACGCGTTGATGGAATGGCTCCTCATGAGCCACCGGGACCCTGAGCCTCGGGAGGCTCTGGGGGCTCAAGAGGTTCCCTGAAGACCGTCCCCATCTCCTCCATAACGGTGTGGAACCTGGCCTCCTGAGCCGCCAGGACTTGCCGCATGTTGCACTGATAGGCCAACGCCACGCTCGGCAAGCCGAAGGGCATGCGAACGTAGCTGTGTGGTGTACCCTCACAGCGACCCGCACGTGATGGCCAGAAGCGTTCCTGAGATGCGTCCCTGTTGAGCCCTGGGACGTCAACGCAGACGCGCAGCTCAGCACCCTCGCCTGGATGGTGAGCCGCACTCCGTGAGCGGCTGTCGCCGCGCATGGCTCTTGCGTCTTGTAGCTCTTGGGTGGTCTTGGTGATGAACTCCTGGGTGGTGGGCATTCTTTGCCCTGTGCTCACCTGAGGAAGGTGTGCCGTGAAGCACACCTCCAAGTGGTGCCCAAGCGCCTCCCTCATGAGGTTGACAAGGTCCGAGGCCCTCCAGAAGAGAGCCCCCGAGTCCTGCCTGAGGAGGGCCCGGGCACGCTTTCCTATGCGGTGGAGGGAGGCTCCCCTGGAGCGGGCGCTGATCCTGATGAGGCTCCTGACGCGACTCCATCTTCTTGGGGTCCTGCGCGACGCGGCTGCTTCTTCTTGGGGATGGTCTCCGGATGGTCTTCACTTCTGCTGTCAGGGTTGTCGATTGCTATGGCTTGGAAGGCGCGCTCAAGGGAGCACATCACATTCCTTTCTTAACATGGGACCGTGATGATTCCCCCGCTTCCTAGCATCTTGAGAACGTTGTAGCCGTGGTGAGTGACTGCCATGAACTTGGCCAGGGCTGGATAACCGAGGATGGCATTGTACGGTAGGCGGATGTGCGCGACGTCAAAGTCGATGAGCTTGGTGCGGTAGTTCTTGCGCTCCCCGAAGGTGACAGGCAGGCGGACTTGCCCTATCGGTGTGGTGGAACCGTCAGTCACTCCTGAGAAAGGCTTGGTTGGCTGGAGCTGCTCATAGGGCACTTGGAGGTTGTCGAACGTGTCGACGGATAGGACGTTGAGCCATGCGCCGCCGTCGATGAGAGTCTTGGTGACTTGCACATTGCTGATGACTAGGAAGCACAACATAGGAAGTGCGCCAGCGGTGGCTGCACACTTGAGCTAGTCGGCCGAGTCGAAGGTCATGGCGCATTGGGACCACCTGAGCAGGCGCGTGGCCTCGAGCTTGGGGAGCGCCGTGTTCACCTCGCGAGCGAACTGTTTGAAGATGCACTGAGAGGCTGGGGCCTAAGCACCGCCCAAGATGCAAGCGAATGCACATGGCTCCTGGAAGCCCCCAGCCCCCTCGTCCTGGTGGTGGTCGTCGTTACTTCTTGGCGGCGGCAACAGGGGAAGACCGGCGTTGCCCTGGGGGCGATCCTCATGAGGCGGGTCCCTCCAGGCGCCCTCGCGAGGTTGGTCCTGCCAGCGGTCCTCACGAGGCCGGTCGCGCCACTCCTGGCGTGGGCCACGGTCGTCCCAGCGTCCGCCTCCGCGTCCTCCTCCAGGGCCGTACCCCCGGTCGTTGCACTCGGGGCGTCGACCGTAGCGTCCTTCCCGTATGGCTCTGATCTCTTGGCAGTCGTTGGTGTTGTGGGTGTTCAGGTTGTGGAAGGCGCAGAACGGACGACCGTTCTTGGATGACTCGGGCTGATCTCTGCCTCGCTTGGTGTTGGGCTCCGCTGCGAGCACTACTGCCTCTTTGCGCTTCACGTCCTTGGCCTTCTTCTCCTCCACTCCTGCAGCTGGAAGCTCAAGGAGAGAGAGGCGCCCCTCCTCAGCTCTTGCGCACTTGGTCGCCAGATTGAACAGCTCCTGAGATGTGCAAAGCTCCTCATGGATAGCCAGATATTCCTTCATCTTGACGTCACGGATGCCGTCTGAGAACGCGGAGATGATGGCTTCGTCCATGGCCTTGGTGATCTTGAGGCGGGTGTTGTTGAACTGCTGGATGTACTTCTGGAGGGTCTCTCCTGGCTGTTGTTTGATGTGGCGTAGATCGCCCGCGGCCGGTGGGCCGTCGCGAGTGCCCTGGAAGTTGGCGACGAAGCGGTCACGCATCTTGTCCCAGGAGGAGATCGAGCCGTGCTGCAGGTTCAGGAGCCAGGAGCGGGCCCCATCCTTAAGAGCGATGGGAAACCAGTTCGCCATGACTTTTTTGTCACCGTTGGCCACTTCGATGCTCAATTCATAGAGCTGCAGGAACTCCGCGGGGTCGGCGGTGCCGTCGTATCGAGGAGGTAGATCTGGCTTGAACTTGCCTGGCCAGGCGACGCTATGCAGTTCGGGGGTGAAGGAACGGCAGCCAGCCAGTTCGTCTTGGGGTGAGTGATGGAGTAGCGGTGCGGCCGTCCTGCCGCACTGAAGGATGCAGCAAGGACGCCTGCTGCTCGTTCCCCACCGGGCTGGTGGCAGCGTTGGTGGCGGGAGACAGAGAACGGCGAGGCGGCCCACCGACGGGAGCCGTCTGAGCGACGCGGGCGGCAAGGGCAGCCCGACGCTCAGCTCGAGCATGGCGATCGTCCGCCATGGAGACGACGGAGCGACGGAGCAACGGAAGGGAAACTACAGCGCACCCCTACCTGGCGCGCCAAATGTCAGATATGGGGTTCCGGTGAACCCTTAAGGTTCAAACATTGGGGTGCGCGCGTAGTCTCTCCCTCCTACCGATCTATGCTCTAGCTCGCTAAGATCTTGCGGACGAACTCGACGAACTCACAATACAGAAAGACACGGGGTTTTTACTGGTTCAGGCCACCGTGGTGGTGTAATACCCTACTCCAGTGTGGTGGTGGTGGATTGCCTCTTGGGCTGATGATGAACGGTACAAGGGAAGAACAGCCTCCTGAGGTTGGGGTGTTTTTGTGCGTATGAACTTGTGGTGTGTAGATTCCCTCAAGATAAGATGAGATGAGATCCCCCCTACTATGGTGGTAGCTAGTCCTACTTATAGAGGCTCTGGTCCTCTTCCCAAATATTGAGCGGGAAGGGAGCCAACAATGGCGGGCTAATTTGAAAGGGGACAACTAGTGCAAGCTATCCTGAAAAAAGGTAGTCTGCGCCTGTGAAAGGCTCTGGGGTGACGCCGTCTTGGGCTCCACGATGACCTCCGCCTTGCCGTCCGCCTGGTCTTGGCCTTGTTGCACCGAAATGGCAACCTTTGCCTGAGGCCTTGGTACTCCGCGGTTGCGCTTCCCCCTTTGCACCAAAGAGGAAACAAGGACGCTGCGCGCGCTGGCGCCCGCCTGGTGTCGATTGTCATGGCTCATGTCACGAGAGTCTTGTGAGGTTTGCCTCGCCTTGATATCTCCACCCCTCACGAGCCTGCCTGACTAGGCCGCTCGGGAGGAGGTCTTGCGTCGTCCACCTCGCGAGGCTTGGCCCCTCACAAGGGTCTTGGGCGCCTTTTTGGTCAAGACGGGCTGTACGGCCTGCTGCTTGGCCACGCCGCGGGCCGCAGGCAAGCAAGTCTGGGGACCCCCGTTCCCAGAACGCCGACAAACCCCCGACAATCTACATAGCTCGGCCTAAACACAACATTTGCATGTATGTAGTACTAGACTTAATATTCATGTTTTAGTTTCCTGTTCATTTTAAATATTGAATTGAGGACCATGCATGTCTTACATTTTACTCCCTTCATTCCTAAATATTAGTCTTTTTAGAGATTTCAAATGGACTGCCACATACGGATGTATATAAACATATTTTAGAGTGTAGATTCACTCATTTTGCTCCGTATGTAGTCACTTGATGAAATCTCTAAAAGACATATATTTAGGAACATAAGGACTATTTTTGAATTCGTGCCATACATGCATGGTTTGGAAAAATAGATGCACAATACTTACTGGATTTTTGTTGTATTCGTGTGTGTGTGGTCATATGCTTGATACAAAGCTTTCTCACCACCATACCGTTCATCTTTTAAATTTGAATTTGCAATGAAAAACTTACTAGGATACCATGAAATGTGAAATCCACATTGAGATCACTATATCACAAACTCACTCTAATTCAAGAACTCCTCATAAATCAATTACCACATTTAGATTACCATTTGCAAGGAAAATACGAGCATTGTAATACACATAGATTCGTTCGGCAATTTAAAAGATTCCTTTCGTATTCTCGAATGGTAGGACCCAACAGCATACCAGCCATACTTTGGCTCATATTGATCCTAAAAGAACAGGGCCCGTGTCCTTCTGATGGCATGTGTGGTACGCACATTAGCCAACCCCAACTAGCCGAGCCTCCGTATTTTGAGTCAAAATATCTGGCGGCCAGAATTCCATCCCTAGGAAATTCCCCTCATGTCCCCGGTCCATAATGACTACCGATGAACAATGGAGGGATGCTTTAGTAACTAGACAACATTACCTACCATGCCGAGCATGGTTCAATTCCCTCGGTCATCGCTACCCAAGGTCACCCATCAACTCCATTGCCTAATACTAATAGGAGTACTGCACCAGGATGAGCACAGAATTGAGCCTGTTTGTTCATGCCTACTACTTGAGTTAATATATCAGGCAATGCACTGGTACGGAGGGATTATCCTTTTACTCTCCATATATAACTTGTCTAAAGTCTAACTAAGCAAAATGTTTGACCAAATCCTTTCTTAAGAAATACAACATGAAAGATATATCGCTTGAAAATTTATTGCATGATGCAGGTTATGATATTGTTTCGAATCCTGGATTTTAAATTTCAGAAAATCCAAAAGTGACCGGAAATTCATGAAACTGAGAATGGTCTCGTGATATGGCAAAAATATTCCTATGCAATTTTTTTTCTTCAATTTGAGACAAGTTGCTTATGAGAAGTTGCACAAATGAAGAGCCAATATATTTTGGAACAAAGACCTATCACGTTAAGGCGAATGATTTCACTATTAAAACCATGGGCATTTACGTGCCGCCATGAGTCCCACTTCTTACCAGCAGGTGCCGTCTGAGCAAGCATGTAAGTCGACGGGAGGCGTGCAAGCAGACCGTTGTGCAGGCTCACCGGGAGGCGAGCCCTTTGACCAGGCTCCGCCGCCCACCTTTGTCCCAACTACCCCCACTTTTAATGGCACCGGCGCCGTGTTTTAAAATCAACCCCGCACTACCCGGTATCGCTGCAATCGTGTCTCTTCCTCTCCGATTCTCCTGTCGTCTACCTCCAACTAGCCTGACCTAACCGTACGCCATGCCGCATCACGATGGTCTGCCCTTAGTCTTCCAGTTTCCCGAGGAAGACACCCAGCCGGAGTCTCAATAACATAAGGCGCTTTGCGACGAGCTTGAACCGGCCTTGTGGGAAGACGCCGCGCCTGTCCCCGCTCCCGTTCTAGCTCCCGTTGCACCGACTGCACCAGCGCTCATCCCCGTGGCATTGATGGGCTTGAAGCCACACATTGTCGCCAAGCTCGATGCCACGGGGTTCCACGAGGTCCCCGCCGACTTTCACGCACCCGTGCACCTGCCAGCGCATGCTCCTACGCGTGCACTGACGTGCGCGCCCGTGCCGGTGCCCATGCACCTGCCAGCGCATGCGCTTGCGCATGCACTGACGCGCGCGCCCGTGCCGGTGCCCGTGCACATGAATGTCTCCGCCACACCGTTGCCAGTGCATGTCCCCGTGTAGGTGCCAATGCCCCCCTCAGCGGCATGGATGGCCGCCGTCGACCGCTTCCTTGCACCAGCGCAGTCGCCTCCTCCGGCGAGTTGACTCGTACATGGAGACAGAACTCCAGAACATTGTGGCCTTCCTTGAAGCTAGGGCCAACGTCCAGGAGTACGCCAACAACGGCGCAAGACGCTGCGTCACTGTCGGTCAGTGGCCTGACGACACACAGAGCATGGCAGAGGAGCCACTTCCCACCGCAAGACGTCCCCGCCGCTACAGCATAATCTAAATTTGCCATGAAAAATGTTCGGATTGCCATGCTTAAAATCCGAATGTTTATCATTCCCGTTTATTTTAGATCGATCGTCGTATGAATGTAAAGTCGGAGTCAGACTGAATGAAATCTATGGTTTGATCAATTGAATGTTCTGCTAGAGCCATATCAAATTAAATATAATACGTCATCAAGCCACATGTATTCCTTCTCATCCAACGACCTAGACTGCTTCAATGTCAAGCGCTCAACACGTTTAACGTGTAGTTAATTTCATGCCAAAAGAGTGCTAATCACATAATAATATGCAAATAACATCCTACTTAATATCTGCATGCAGTTAATATACTTCCAAATTAACGTGCATTGCATGTACACATTGACTAGTACTACTAGTACGTGAAACTGATGCCGTAACTTGTGAACGCATCCAGATATGGTCAACGGCAACATCGCCCGCGAGTTCTTCATGTTTGCCCATGCGTCTAAACGGGGAGGAGAGAGAGAGAGAGCAAACATGGAACCCACCAGTAAGTGAAGGCGAATAGTACGTGCTAACGAGCCGGTCCCACTAATGTACTAAAAATAATATTACATGTTATCCATTAATTAGGTTATGGTAATATAAAACATTATATGAACAAAGGGGGGTACAACAAACATTGATGTACTACATATGTTGTCTACTGACGTGCGGCTTGAAGGCCCTGGTCGCATGTTCGATCCTCATCCTTCTTAATTTATATATGGGTCCAAATTTGTTTCGTGATAGGTGGGCCCCTCGGTGTGTAGTTTGTAGCACTTTAATTTGTGGGTCGAAATTTGTTCCATTACACGTGGACTATTGGTGCGATGTTGAAGGCGAGAAATGACGTGGGAGAGAGCAATGACCGAGCCAGAGGGAAATGAATCGGGAGAGATGCGGGGGTTGCAACGGTATTTGGAGTAGTTGTGGGCCAAGTGCTACGAAAATATAATCTAAACCCACCAGAATAAATGCCTACACAAATTAATCCAAGGTTGGAGTCCCCCTCGCAATTTAAATAGCTCCGACTTTGCGAGGGATGGAGAGGTAGCTTCAATGTGTGGAAGATACGGCGTGAGAAAGCAAGGTAAATCGAGACACGAATAGATAGAGAGACAAAGTGAGTGTGGTTCGACATTCATTGAAAAGATATATATGCTCTGGAGAAATATTGCCCGATTGAGCTTTTGGGAAGGGTGAGGGCTGTAAGATAGAGCTTGAGAGATGATCCATTCACAGACATGTAGATACATTTTGTGCGTGGGACGAAGCAAGGTCAATCGATTACATATATAAAGGGAGAGAGATTGAGCGAGTGTGGGTCATTGTGTGATCGAAAGAGTGAGACAGGTTGGAGAGAGTGACATAGATAGACGATGTGCATGAGAGAGTATACAATATGAATATGTCAAATTGGGCTCAAACATGGAGATATATCGTTTGTGTCC
Organism: Triticum aestivum; assembly: GCF_018294505.1. NCBI lineage: Eukaryota > Viridiplantae > Streptophyta > Magnoliopsida > Poales > Poaceae > Triticum > Triticum aestivum. Next base: position 184,083,023 of record NC_057797.1, on the reverse strand, counting down.
GAGAAAGAGCAAGGTCAATCGAGACACACACACACACACAGAGAGAGAGAGAGAGAGAGATTGAGCGAGCGTGGCCTACCATGAGGTCGAAATAGTGGGGGCGGTTTGGATGGACTGACCTAGATAGACAATCTGCGTGAGAGAGTATAGAGTGTGTCGATCGAGGCCCAAGCAGGGACATATTTCATTTGTGTGTGAACGAAAAGCGAGGATAATCGAGACTCAGATAAAGAGAGCGAGATTGAGCGAGTGTGACCCACTTTGTGGAAGAAAGAGTGAGACAGTCTCGAGGGAGTGACCTAGATAGACAATGTGCGTGCGTGCGCACGAGAGGTTGGGGGCTAGATAGGCAATGCATGTATCTAGCGAGAAAGGGTGGGAGGGGAGAGAGAGAGCTAGAGAGAGAGAGAGAGCTCGCATGGGGTGCAATGGCGGGTGTGTGAGGTAGATACATTTGGTAACAAAGTGGAAAAGGGGTTGTGTAGTTGAGAGAGTTAGAGATCGAAACATGGAGAGAAAGAATGAAGTGTGTCGGAAACCGATAGCTTCCTAAGGTGGTTAGGAGAAGAAGATTGACTGATACAGGAAATATGTAGCATGTGTGCCGAGGGGGGTGGGGGTGGGGCTAAAAACAACATTTGAATGTAGATAGTACGAGACTTAATTTCGATGTTTCAACTTAGTATACATTGTAAGATTTGAACTGAGGACCATGCATATGGGTAATTATTTCGAATTCGTGCCATACTAGGTTTGGAAAAGTTGAAATTGACTCGATTGTTGTGCTATTTTGTAGGTCATATGTTTGAATCCATCCAATGTTTTCTCACCACCATAGTGTTCATCATATACATATGAATTTATATTAAAAAAGTAGCATGGATACCGTGAAATGCGAAATCCACGTTAGAATTGGCGATCGCTATGTGACACACACTCTAATTCAAATAACTCCTCATTAATTAATTTATAGTATCTCGCTTCGAATGACTAATTATTTGCAAGGAAAACACGGGCATGGTAATACATACAGACTCGTTTGCAAATGAGAGAAGATACGTTTGCAAATGAAAGAAGATTCGTTTGCATTCAAATGTAGGCGCACCAGGCAGACCAGGGTTGTGTCGTGGTGGTCACATGTGTCGTACGGACGCTAGCACCCAGCCACCCTCCCCCCCAAAAGAACGACGACAAAATAATTTTGTGCTTACATGTTTAGGATTGAAATATCTGGTGGCCCCAATTCTAGCCCTGCAAAATCTCCCTTCTCCATCATCCCCTTCCATGCCCAGATTGCACAATCCTAATTCACCGCCAACCCAGGTAAAGTTTGACTTGCCCCTCATCTCATCTCTTTCCCCACCTCTGTGTCGAACGACGACGACGACGAAGATGACGGTCGGACTTCACCACCGCACCGGAGCTACCTCATCTACGCCCTCGCCCACCGCACCAGGTGGTCCACCGACAACGTCGGCCACCGCAACCGACGTGCCTCATAGACACCGACTTCCACCGCATCAGGTGCGCTTCACTGACGCCGTCTCCCACCTCACCGGGGCTACTTCACCAAGCACATCGTCGCACCTCCGTCCCCCGTGGCCGTTGGGTCTTCACCAACGGTCTCGTCCACCGCATCGCAGCACTCCGCTGCCACTCAAGATCTGCATCCGTGCGCGGCCAGCCAACGCCAGTGCATGACCCTAAATGGCTCTGAAGTGACCCGCACTCTAGCTAGGCGAGCATGCCCAAACGCCGGCCTGAACTATGTATCCACATATCACTCCCTTGTGCACTGTTTCGATGATTTTTGGATATCCTTTCACTGCTCTCTTAGCTTACACGCCTATGCAACTCTGACTTCAACTCTTATTTCTTCTGGAGATATCATCTAAAACAAGCAAAAGTATTTTTTAGCGAAGCATGACGGCGCTACGGGATCTGGTACACATCCCGCACACCGTATAACCTTGTAAGTATCTGTCCTCTGGTACAATAGCAAGGTTGATTCCTCTTATTTGATCAACCATTTGCCGTGTCAAAAATGCAGAGGGGGATGCAAGGAACACAAGGCCTTCATATCCAAGTAAGTGGTAACATGGACTTGTACATGGAACAGCCCAAGCGCAAGCAGAGCTGCAGTGAGCCTGTACAACGAGCTAGCGTAAGTCCCTGCATTTCATTTAATTCGTACTGGCTGGGATGTATGATTTGTGTGCAGTGGCGGATCCACAAATTCAAGTTACCAGGGGCAAAAATTTAACTTAAAAATACAAAGGCACTTGCACTTCGGAAATCAACATAATTTGAGAAATGTGAAGCTACATGCACTTTGAAAACTAGCTAATGATCCAAAATAGTTTAGATTATAAAACACTAAATGATGTAAGCATCACAAAACACAAAATGCAACATGGTGTACAAGGACTACTAACATGGTCTCTGCCTGCTTGAATTATTCGTTCTCTGGCTGAAAATATCGAAGTGTAATTGCACCTATAACCAGTGTGCAAACTGCATATCAATATATCTATCCTGCACAAGTATGCCAATAGTTTCAAACAACAGATTAGAAAAGTATTTATGCTATGTTGCCATGATACGTGGACTTTCTGGTAGATGGCCTCGACGTTTCCTCAAGCCATGAAAATGTACTATAATTTGTTTGTCATCAATGCCTGCAAATCTCTATGTCTCTCTCAACATAGCAGATCATCATTAGACACTAAATCCTTCAATGGGAGCTTGCAAAATGCTTGCGTTAAATCCCTCATTAGACACTATATGTTCATCACGAGGAGCATGTGAAATGTTTGCATCAAATCCTTCATTAGCAGTCTGTTCATTAGACACTTTAGGCTCAAGAACAACATGAGCTTGTATGTTTGCACCGGAAACTTGATTAGATACATCAGGTTCGGTCAGTTCAGTATTGATTGGGGGAGTTATAAAATAAGCAGAAATTGGTTTCATTTTCTCATAGATTCCCTACATACATGCAGTTTTACAACACCGTCAGGTTTAACTATTGGCCAGAAATTGAACAGTTGAATTAGATATAATCAGGGATATGATGTACCTGCTCGTTGCGCATGCTTCTCTTGCAAGCTGCGACTGTCCGTTTGCGCAAGCTTGATGCCATGCTCGTGCTGCCGCTGCCTCCCACGTAGGCTACACCCAGGGTTGGATCTTCATCTTCTTGTCCTTTCATTTGCTTGAAGCCCGGCGACCGCCCACCAACGAGGGCGCGAGGAAGTGTTGTGTCGGTCTGTCCAGTGGCGGCTAGGTTAGGAGTGAACCAGACTGGAGGCTGGAGCAAACCAATTGGGATTTTTCCTGCTGTTGATTGATATGGGAGGCACTCATTTGGGTCGCGAGCCTGCTATAGGGCCTGCCTTCCACTTACGTTATTGGCCCATCCAAATTGAAACATTTTTCTACATTTTTTACATTGTCTGCCCGTGTGTTGGGACGAACAAAACTAGCCTTGGCCAACCTAGACGACTCAAACTAGGTGCACACTTTCCAGCCATGCGAGGCGGCCGCCCATACCAGCCCCTATGGTGGCGTCGCCCCTTTTTGCATGTATGATTGGGGTAGTGAAAAATATTGCACTGATGCTTTTGATTTACCCACAGAATGGTTGAATTGCTTGTTTCTATGAACTGATTTTGCCAATAATGTGAAGGATGCCAGTCTTTTCATCCTATTGTAGATTGCTTAGATCTCGATATGCCAAATGTAATTGCATGAAATATATAGTAAAAGCTAGTGTGATGTGTGTGGCTACAACTAGTCTGACAACCCGTCCTCATATAACATATCAAGGACGCACCATCTTATCAGATTAACCATTCGACTTACCAATGCAGTGAGGGAAGAAAGAAGTATTGTGACTGCGTATCCAAGCAATTGATGCCATGGACTCCTTCGTAGAACCTTGTAAGCGAAAAAGAAGTTGCAGTGTGCCTGTACAAAGAGCTAGCGTAAGTTCAGTTACCTGCTTTTAGGAATTTTAGTTAGCCACTTATTGCAAAATTGTTCAATTATGTTGCTTGGCTTAATTTAGTTTGCTACTGATTACATAATGCCATAGCCTGTTAATCGTATTATAGACTGCGCCTATCTTTGTGTTTGATACTTACTGTTAATAATTACCTATTTGCCTGAACTTAAATAGCTACTTAAGCACGCAGATAGTGGGTCATATGTACTTCTAGGGTGCAGCAGAATTCATGTGTAATTTACGTTCTGATACCCTGTATGTTTAAATGGTTTTCTATTATGACTTGTAGCACTAGTAATGTTTGCATGTTCATAGATAGACAACTGTCAGGTTTATATGAGGGACACCGTCTTTTTAACTTATATATGTGTGTTGGAATCATTTTGCTTACATCAAAGAAATTTACAGATGTCTGTGTTGCTGGTAAACGGTATCGACTTGTTACTTTAATACGTTGCCAAGAACTTGTTAGTTTTACTAGTTCATGTGTAATTAAATACGTTGCCAAAACTGGTTAGTTTTACTAGTTTGATGTTAGTTTCTTATGGCTCTTGCAACACTTTATTTATGATTGCTAACATTCAAGTTTGCAGGATCCAACTGAAACTCCATTGGCACAATAGGTATGTTTTCAGAAAATTCCTTGTTTACCTGGTTTGCTGCTGTAACTTGTTCCTATAATCATCCTACCAACTTCAAGTTTTCAGGATCCAATTGGAAGTCCAATTGCACAGCAGGTACATTTTCAAAAATATATTTGTGTAACAGGTTTGCTGGTGTAACTTGTTGCTCTAATCAAGTTACTGACTACTCAACTTTTCAGGATCCAAGAGAAACTCCAATGCCACAATAGGTTCCTTTTGCAAAACTTGTTTGTTTAACTGCTTTGCTGCCGCAACCGGTTGCTCTAATCACATTACTGGCTACTCAACTTTTCAGGATCCAAGAGAAACTCCAATGCCACAATAGGTACCTTTTGCAAAACTTGTTTGTTTAACTGCTTTCCTGCTGCAACCGGTTACAATGATGTTAATAACTACTTTTCAGCATCCAATTGAAACTCTTTAATTCCTTATTTGTTTAATTGGTTTGTTGTTATAACTCCCAGTTGAGATGTTTTGCTAACTTCAACTTTTCAGAATCCAATCGAAACTTTAATGGCAAAACAAGTTAGCCCAAGATCAAAGAGTGAGGTCCCCATGGACGTTGTATCATCCCACAGCAGTGGCACCAGCCCAATTGTGCATCATGAATTGTCAACTGCTGATGCTCTAAAGGCTAAACTATTGGTAGAAAGAGATTCTGCTTCTGCAGTTAGAGATGAAGTTGACATGTTGAGGAAGCAAACAACATAATCACATGATATACTCAAGACAACCATTAAATATTTGGTGGATTTCAAAACGAAGCAAGCTGAGATTGACCGCATTGTTAAGGTCCTGAAGGAAAAAAGGAAATTAAATTCCCACTTGGTAAATCATAGGTGAAATGTTATCTCCATCGTTGAATAACCTTTGTGTTGTTTGTTCATGTAATTGATCAAACCACTTGTTTTACTGATCGTGTAATTTTTTTTGTTTTTTGGTTTGTAATTTTTTTAGCACAAGTCTGTATTTATTTATAAGACTCTGAGACATTTCATTTTGATTGATGTGCCAAACCTAGAAATATGCCAATCGGGCTGAATGTGCATTCAACAATAATAGTGCTCCGTAGCATAGATGGACCTTAAGTAGCACGCATCGGAAAGGGCCAAGATGTTGTACTAGCTTCGCTAAAAAAGGATGCTCTTCCAGCAAACAAAGTACATCGGCCCAGCTTACGTATGTTAGTTGATATTATTGATCCATATACTCTATAAGTGTTTATATGTCTATTAGTTTTGTAAATTATTGGTTGATTGACTCGGTATTTGAATCTTGATACATCACTTGTGTACATATCTAAATGGGAGTACACATTATGCTGTGTGTGACACTTGAGTTGGACATAAAGTGGTTCCAAATATTCGAATTCACCTTAAACTGGATTCTTGCTTCTGAATTCGAGTATAGGCATTTGTAAATCATATTCATATATGACAGTGGAATACATCTTTGTCGTGCTTTTGAAGATATATAAAAACACATATAATGATTTATAAAGATTCATATAGGGATACAAAATGGATTCGAATTTAGTTGCCAGGGTTAACGTGGATGCTTATTGTCCCAAAATTCGAAAGAAGCGGCAAAATGTCCACTCCCACGTCGGCTGCCCGAAGCCAGTGTTTGGAAATTACTGCCTACCCCTTACACGAACAATCCATTGGCCCGATCTCCACTGCTCTCAATAGGGGTAGGTTAGTATCTTCAATTAAACGTGACACGGCCGCCTCTGAGCCAATTCCTACATGGTGGGCGCCAAACATGGGCGATAAAACACATTTGATTCAATCCCGTCCGAAAGACCTCTATCTCTCCCTCCATTTCCCCATTCATACACGGTGGGTGGCAAAACAAACTCGACTCAGCCGAAATCGATGTAAGCAAATATTTTCAATAGGGGCAGGTTTATAACTTTACTCAGACATGACACAACCGCCCTACCTGTCAGCCCTTTCATACACCGTGGGTGCCAAAACACCCGATCCTCGCCCGAAATCGCTCTGGGCAAATATTGGCGAGATGCGAGATTACCGTCCTATCCCCAACCGATGAGACATCCAAATTTTAAACGGGGTCTAAGTTCGTAACTTTCCCATATTTCAGATAGGTGTGTCCCAAAAACATGGTTCCCCGTACCTCTCCCTCCATTTTCCCATTCATACACCGTTCGTGCTAGAACGCCATCCCCACATCAACCTCCTCCACCCGCCACCCCATCCATCGCCGCCATCCTCCACCCCATCCATCGCCACCGTCCTCCACCATGCCAGAGCGCCTACCAAGACAACATCTTCCACTGCTAGAGATGGACGTTTCTCATCCACGGTAACGGACCAGGAGCCTTGTATCGCGTCCTCTCACTTCATTGGCGCCGACGTCCTCTTTGTCGGGGCCGCTCAGACGACCTTTGTTGGGGAACGTAGTAATTTCAAAAAAAATTCCTACGCACACGCAAGATCATGGTGATGCATAGCAACGAGAGAGGAGAGTGTTGTCTATGTACCCTCGTAGACCGAAAGCGGAAGCGTTAGCACAACGTGGTTGATGTAGTCGTACGTCTTCACGGCCCGACCGATGAAGCACCAAAACCACGGCACCTCCGAGTTCTAGCACACGTTCAGCTTGTCGGGGGTTTGGTGCGACATATGCTAACGGATGGCTCATCATGGTGGGGGCGAGTAGAACGTCGCTGGTGCCTGGAAACGGGATGAGGCGAAGACATGCACGCCGGTGAATCTTACCCAGCTTCAGGGCTCTCCGGGGAGATAATACCCCTACTGCTGCTCTGCGGGGTCTCCGCATGATCACTATGGCCAAGTGTTTACACGGTGGCTCCTTAAGCTGTTTCTGGTGGTAGAAGAGGGCAAGGCTAGCTTTCTCCTTCTATCTGGTATGGTCTAGAACTACTAGGATCCAACCCCTTGCATGGGTGCCCTGGGGGTTTATATAGGCCTACCACCCAGGGGTACAATAGTAATTCGACTGGGCACAGGCCCAGCCGTCAGTGCCTCCGACCTCCGACTTCTCCGCCGACTGCTCGGGCCCACCGACTGGTGGGCCCCGCCGACTGGTCTGGTACGGAGCCGACAGGCCGCGTCCGCCGTGGGCGGGTCTTGCCGGCGGCTGATTACTGTAGCCGTGCTTCTGATGATGCAGGCTTGGTCGTGGGGTCGTGGCAACAGCCCCGCCGCCTGGCGGGCGATCACTATGGCCACTCCCCATCTCATCTTGATTAATGGCGCGTGGGCCCCGGGGGAGGGCTCGGCCGACTCCTGACAGGTCCGACTGGCGGTTCTCCTGCCATCTCCCGAGGTCTCGCTGACTGGTGGGCCCCGCTGCCTCCAGGCCGTACAGACAAGCCGTCGTGGGCGCAGGACTTGGTACTGTGGTGCTGATGTCAGGACCGGCCGGGCAACAGTGCCACGCCGCACGGAGATCTTCCCGGGTACGGCGTGCTGTGGCCATGCATGCCCTTGGTAAGGGGCGGGAGTGGGCTTCACTGTAGCCACGCCTCTGTCCCGTCCCCTTTGATGAGGTCATGGGTTTGCTGGAGTCGCCGGCCGACTCCCCAAAGCCAGCTTCTCTGGAAGTCGTCCCTGGAACTCGGCCGTGAGCGCGCAGCCGGCCGCCCTGCCGTTGACTCCTCAGGAGATGGCTCTTCGCCCTGGGGTCTTGAGGGGCGCAGCCTGCCCCGATGTCTTGAAAGGTCATGGGACTCGGGTTGGCCTACCCGTGGTCCATTACTCCGTCAGTAGTCACCGAAGCTGGTGAAGCGCCATGGACGATCGGCCGAGAAGCCTCAGCAGTTTCTCTTTCCGGGTGCTCAACACATGGTCTTGATTGACTTCTGCCGGGCCGTCTAGAAGGAGTCAGACTTGCTTAACTTGGACTTCACTTAATTTCAACTTGCTCGGTATTTCGAACGTCGCGATGGGATTTTAAGTGGCATGCTAGCTAAGTCTCCAGGCCGCCGCCCGTTCTTGGCCTGTCATGCGAGGGCACGTGGCTAGGCCGTCCTGCCAGCCCATGCACGCGTCGAGACAGGCCCACAGGCGGGGGCCCGCCACTACCGCGCCTCGGCGTCCGAGCGGATCCGCTGCGGCCCCGGTGGACGGTTTGGATTCCCGTGGAGTTACTGCATGCAGTAACTTTACGTGGATCGTGGGGGTCGTGGGGTTGTGGGCGCAGTAAATCCCCACGTCCGCCCCCTCGGCTTCGCAGCCCACAGGGCTATAAGTAGGGGGAAGAGGGGGGCACACGCGCCCCTCCTTCCCACTACTCCTCGCTCTCTTCCTCCTTGCCGCTCCTCGCACTCCTCCTTCCTCTTCTCTTCTTCGCTCCGCCGCACGCCCAAGCTCCGGCGAACGCTGCGGCAACAGCTCGCGATGAGTTCTTCCTCCGCTGTCGCGCCTCCCCCAGTGCGTTCCGGCACCTAGGACGGTTCCGAGGTTCATGAAGACCACATTGAGTTCCTCCGCCGGACCCGTCGACTTCCCGGCGAGGATCGCGTGCAGGTGTGTCTTGCGCCAAAGGGGGAGATTTCCCCCGCCCCGCAGGAGGGCGAGCGGGTCATCTTCTGCTCGCACTGCCTGTGCGAGCTGGGGCTGCCGGCGAGCAGCTTTTTCTGGTCTTTCTTGGAGTTCTACGGCCTCTAGCCGCACCACCTCACCCCCAACACAGTGGTGTTGTTGTCCGCCTTCGTGGCCTTGTGCGAAGGCTTCCTCGGAGTCCTCCCCACCCTCGAGCTCTGGGGGGAGTTCTTCTTCTCCAAGCTCGGCACCCAGGCCACGGGCGTGCCGGATCAAAGCGGCGCCTTCATCGCCGTGCGAAGGTCAGGAGCCGACAACCCCTTCCCCTCCATCTCGCTAATAAAGTCGGTGAAGATGTGGCAGAGATCCTACTTCTACGTCAGGAACGTCACCACGAGGGGCGACTGGGTCAATCTACCGGCTTTTGAAGCTGGCCCGCCGGCTGGGAGACTGCCCAACTGGTCGTACCGGGCCAGGTCGCTGACGTCTGCGGGAGCCGATGCCATCACGCGACTCCGTGTGCTGACGCAGTCGGAGGGTTTGACTGGTCCGGACCTGCTGGCCGGCTTTGTTTTGCGCTGAGTTCTCCCACTCCAAGGCCGCCCTCACATGATATGCCAGATGAGTGGGCGCCGCGACCCGAGTCGGATTTGCACCAAGGACATGCCTCACGAAGAGGTGGCCCTCATGGTGAACTACCTCTCAGACAGCAGGCTCCCAGAGGACTGGCGATTCGGCAAGGAGCCGTACTCCCGCGCCAACCCCCCGCCAGTGGTGAGTCGCCTTTCTTTTCTTTCTTTAGATTGTCTTCTTCTTGCCGGGTTTTGTTTTGACCAGTCGGCTTTGGTTAGAATCCCCTTCTTCATCCACCAGCCGGCACCTCGGGGCCGGCCCGTGAGTTCCTCACCGACCGGGCGGAGAGCGACATCGACGACCCCGATCTGGGGGCGGCGGCTCTGGAAGACGACGCCGAGGGAGGAGGAGGGACAGCAGGCGACTTCAGGCCTTCGCCGACTGGCCTGAAGACAGCGTCGTGGGAGAAGTCGCCCCTCGCCATTGGCCAGGAGCCAGCCAGCCTGGCGCGGGCTCTTCTGCCGCGCCGGGTGCTCCAGGCGGAGGGAAGAAGCGCAGGGCCGTGCCGACCTTGTTCGGCAGTCGGCCGAAGAAGCCCAAGGGCTCGGCTGCGGCGACTCGGCGGGACGAGGCAGCCGCGAAGGCCATCCGCTTCCATAAGGAAGTGAAGAAGCCGGCATTGGTCTCCGTGTAAGTATTCTGTCTTCAAAGTTTTATTCTTTCTTCGTGATTTGTCTGAGTCTCTGCTTGCCCCTCTTTCTTCAGGGCTCCCCTCTCTCTTGAGCGGGTCGCCGCCGCCTCCGTCATGGGGTCCGCGGAGATGTCCGCCACCACTCGGCGGATTGACCCCGCTGCTGACCTCCGGGAGGCGACAGAGCGGAATGCGTAGGAGAGGCGCAGCGAAGAAGAGGCCCTCCGCCTGGAGATGACGGAGGCCGACAGGGCGGAGGCCTCCGCTAAGAAAAAACTAGCGGAGGCCAAAGCCGCCGCCGCGGCGAAGCAGCATGCTGAGGAAGCCACACGCCGTCATTCGGCCTTGCTTGTCACCCCGCTGAACTCTGCGCCGCCGCCTCTGGAGTTCACGGGGCCAACTAGACAAGCCGGTGGGGAGAACCTCGTCGAGGAGAGGGAAGGCGGCGACCCCTCTACTCCAGACGCGCATGTTCCGCCACCGCCTCCACCATCGTCTGAAGGCGAACAAGGTGAGCAGCCAGCGGACCCTCCGGTGCCGCCGACCAAAGACGAGGCCGTGGCAAGGCTACTCCTCCAAGTCGGCTCGCCAACGCGCTGTCGTCTGGAGAAGGCGACTTCGGCACCCCGCCCCCTGGAAGCCGACACCGCCAGCTCGGCGGCCCCAGACGCCGAAGCGACGAGCGTCGCACCTGTTGGGTGGGTGCGAGGAGGCAGCACAGGGCCGCTGAACCGGGCGCTCCTGGACGTCCAGGCGAAGCTCTGTGCTGAGGGCGACGATCTCCAGAGTTGCACCAAGGCGTTCCTAGCATCGCAGGCAGCCGTCCGGCTATGTTTTTTTTTCTTTGGTCTTTGTTTTCTTGCTCCTCTCTGTGGGGGCGCGCCAGCGCACCCACTGGGTGTAGTCCCCGAGTTTCGGGTCGGCTGCTGAGCAGGCGGCCCGGAACTCCAAATGATGAACTTCTGGGTACTAACTTTGTCTGAAATGCTTGTCGCAGGATTACCACAACCTCCACGTCACTGCCTTCAACCGTAACGTTGAAGAGCTGGGCAAGCGGACCGCCGACTTGGCGGAGAGCCAGAGTAAGTCCCCCCTTTTTTTTCTCTGCGGGGGCACGCTAGCGCACCCGCGGGCTGTAGTCCCCGAGATTCGGGCCGACTGCTGAGCAGTCGGGCCGAATCTCTCCGGCGACCTACTTTATTGACGACTGTTATCTTTCTTCCTTTCCGTCAGGAGCCAACGCTGCTCTTCAACAGCAGCTGAGTGAAGCCAACTCCGCCCTACGCGCCAAAGGGGAGGAGTGCAGTAAGCTCGCCATAGAGCGCGATCTGCTGGCCACTCAGTTGGCAGAGCAGAAGGAGCTGCTTGTGAAGTCTCACAGGGAGGCGGAGGAGACGGAAACCGCCCTCTTGGCCGAGTTCGCGAGCGAGCGCTCCTCCTGGTCTGACAAGGAGGCGTTGCTGTCCTCTGGCTTCCACGAGATTGAAGACATCGTTGATGGTGAGTCTCTTTATTTTCTTTCTTCGAGTTGCCGACTTAGATCGTGCCGACTCCTGGTTTTTGACTAGCTTCTTCGTTTCTTCGTGTCTGTGCAGACTTCTTCCCTGGGCAGTCGCAGGCCGCCATCCAAGCCATCGAGGCAGACCGTGAAGGTCGGAGGGTGGAGGGCGCAGAGATCGCCGTCGATGCCCCCCAAACTCTTGACGAGCACATCCTGAGCATCGAGGCTCGCCTCTGGCCAGCTCACCGGATGCTGCACCGGCTCCAGCGCGCCGGTGCCCAGGCGATTGCTGCCCTTTGGCCGGATATGCCGGCTCTGTGCACCCCCAGCCTGACGGCCAACTGGCTGGAGGTCGCGGCTGGTTGTCTTGAGGCCTGGAAGGGCTCTTCGGCCCGGGCTGGAGCGCGCCAGGCCTTGGAGTTTGTCAAGGCATGGTACCCGGGGCTGGATCTAGACCGGTTGGCCACGCTTCGGTCGGAGGCCTGGCCGGAGCTGGCGGCTGTGGAAGACGCCCTCATCAAACGTGTTACGGCGATCGCCGAGTACACTGACACCAGCATCTTCGTCCCCGAGCGGTCTGAAGACGGCGAGGAGGTATCGCCGGAGTGGTTTGGGATGAACACAAACTACGGCGAAGACTCGGTGGAGGTGATTGGCTCCAGCGTCGAGGTGGAGGACAGGGCGGAGGATGGGGGCGAGGCAGAGGCACCAGAAGGCGGAGCAGACGACCAGCCTCAGCCCGACCGCACCTCCAGCAAAGAGCCGCGTGCGATCGAGTCGACCGCCGCCGGAGGTGATCAAGCCGAGACTAGCCAGCTGGCCGCCCCGACGCCTGACGCTGGCGCCTCCTCTGACCCTCCGAATCCGTCTGCTGCCTCCTGAGTTGCCGCTGTATCTTTTATTTTATCTGCTTCAGTAGTCTTTGAAGAACTTGTTAATTCGCACAATTCCACCTGTGGGGTGTATTTTGAACCTCTACTTGGCAATTCGGCCAAAGGCCTATGTTATGTAAATATATATATCTATCTTTTCTTGCTCATTGTTCTTTTGGCTTTTTTCCTTTGCCGCTTTCTCTTAGTTGCCTACCTTGCCAATCGGACAGCCGCTCTACGGACTGTTGCTGGATCAAGTGCTAGGCTACTTTGGGAAAGCAAGTACTTAGCCGATTTCAAGATTGTTTGAGCAAGTTGGATAGAAGACGACAATCCGACTATCCGAGAGTCGGTTTGCGAGAAAGGCTGGAAGCCGTCTTGAGCTATGTTTTATGCTTTGAGCCCTTAACCCTTTTTCATGCGAACACCCATTCTACCTTACCTCTGCCCACCGTACAGTCGCTCTGCAAGCTGCGGCTTCTGAAAGAAGACGGTTTAGGTGTTTACACACTACTTGTCTGGCTGCAGGAAGCATTTCATAGTGCAAGGCGGCAAGTCCCCGGGTCGACTTGTCGAGCCCGGTGCCAAGCGGCATGAAAAAGAGTAACATACTTGTAGGCATAATTTTTATCATACAGACAAAAGAGGGCAGTCCCCGAGCTCGTCTCGGGGGGCCCGAAGTCTTGGTACTTTAATACAAAAGGTAGCATGGTACATACTTCATCAACTGTAAAATCTTCGGAGGAGATTTGCATTCCATGGCCGCTCTGTCTCCTTGGCGGAGTCGTCCCTCTTGCATGCTTGGGGCTTCTGAGCGTCGATCAGGTAGTAGGAATCGTTGCCCAGTACTTTGTTGATGATGAAAGGGCCTTCCCAAGGCGCTGACAGCTTGTGCTGGCCGGCTGTTCGCTGGATCAGCCGAAGCACAAGGTCGCCTTCTTGGAAAGATCTTGGCCTGACCTTCCTGTTGTGGTATCGGCACAGGCTCTACTGGTAGATGCTGGACCGGCTGAGTGCCAACAGCCGGCCCTCTTCCAGTAGATCGATGCCATCTTGTCGTGCTTCTTCTGCTTCCTCCTCGGTGTACATGGTGACTCATGGGGAGTCAAACTCTATGTCCGTTGGGATGACAGCTTCGGCACCGTAGACGAGGAAGAAGGGCGTGAAGCCGGTTGACTTGTTTGGAGTCGTGCGCAGACTCCAGAGGACAGCTGGCAGCTCGTCGAGCCAGCAGCCAGCCGAGCGCTCCAGAGGCTCGATCAACCGAGGCTTGATGCCGGACAGGATGAGGCCGTTTGCTCGCTCCACTTGGCCGTTTGACTGCGGATGGGCGACGGACGCTAGGTCCAGTCGGATGCCCTTTGTTGCACAGAAACGGGCCAAGGCGCCTTTGGCAAAATTTGTGCCGTTGTCGGTGATGATGCTGTGTGGTATGCCGTACCGAATTGTGATATCGGTGATGAAGGTCACGGCAGTCGGACCGTTCAGTTTCTTAATTGGCTTCGCTTCCACCCACTTGGTGAACTTGTCCACTGCGACAAGTAGGTGAGTTAAACCACCTCGTGTTGTCTTGAATGGTCCCATCATGTCTAGACCCCAAACTGCGAAAGGCCAAGCAATGGGGATGGTCTTGAGCGCAGAAGCCGGCTGGTGCGGCTTGGAGCTGAACTTCTGGCACCCTTTGCATTTTTGGACCAACTCCTTGGCCTCTTCCAAGGCAGCCAGAAGAAACCGTGCCTAAAGGCTTTGGCGACGAGTGCTCTTGAAGCCGCATGGTGGCCGCATTCGCCTTGATGGATGTCTTTGAGAATCGTCTGGCCTTGCTCTGGCTCTACGCAGCGCTGGTAGACACCAGTGACGTTGTGCCTGACCAGCTCTCTGTTGATTTTGATTATGGTATAGGCTGCCCCCCGGCGTTGTACTTGCCGAGCTAAGGTCTCATCAGTTGGTAGCTCTTTGTTCACCAGGAATTTGAGGATGGACTGGGCCCATGAGGGTGCTGCTATTTCTTCGACTACCAGAACTGCGACTTGGACGAGGGTGGCTGGGCTGGGAGGCGGCGGGTTGGAGTCAACAACCGCTTGCTGGGTTGATGAAGTCCCCAGGCCGACTAGCGCGGTCCTTGGGCCGAGTTCTGGAATCTTCGAGTCCGCCACCGCAGTCCCCGGGCCGGGCTCGACTGTGGCGGCTTTGGAGTCATCCGCCAAAGTCCCCGTTCCGTCTGCCGGAGCTCTGGAGTCAGATCCGCCATCTTCGGGAGGAGCCGACACAAAAATGGAGTCTGATTCTGGTGAAGGCTTGACAGACGGCTTGAGGAGGCGTTGAAGGGCGACACTAGATGGTATTGCTTGGCGGGTAGAGCCGATTCGTGCCAAGGTGACTGCTTGGTCGTTGTCGTTTCTTGGCACATGGAGGAACTCGCACCCTTCGAAATACCCGCTGAGTTGCTGCACGAGGAAACGGTAGCTCGCCATGTTTGCGTCTTTCGCGTCCCAGTCGCCAAATGACTGCTGGACCACTAAGTCCGAGTCGCGATAACACAAGATCCGGCGGATGCCAAGTTCTTTGGCAAGCTAGAGCCCATGAATGAGTGCCTCGTACTCGGCAACGTTGTTGGAGGCGGAAAAATGGATTTGCAATGCATACTTGAGCTTGTCGCCTTTGGGAGAGGTGAGGACGACGCCGGCTCCCAAGCCGGTGCACATCTTGGAGCCGTCGAAGTGCATCCGCCAATGGGTGGAGTCAGGCGCTGGAGGCAGGTACTGGGTCTCGGCCCAGTCGACGAGGAAGTTGGCCAGTGCTTGTGATTTGATAGCGGTGCGGGGCTGGTAGTCGATCATCAGCCACACAGGTGAACACCACATAGGCTTCATGCTCTTCAGGGTATTCGTCTTGTACTGCGCCAACTGGCCTGACTATCGGCTGCTGTGGCGGAGGCGGAGGCGGCTGCCCAGCAGGCGGGCGTGGCAGGAGGCCATCTCCCTTAGCGATCCTGGTGAGCCAGTGGCACTTCCGGGTGGTGTGATTCGACGGCTTCGCGCCGATGTGGAACTTGCAAGGTCCATCCAAGGTCTGCTCATAGGAGAAGGCCGGCAACCAGTTCGGCTTGCCGCCTTTCTGTCGCTTGGGCGGAGGCTGCTCTTCTGGCTGCTGGGCTTCAACGGTCGCGACCTGCCGGCTACTGGAAGCCGGCTGCGGGGCCTTGCTCTTGTTGTCGCCCTGCTGTTGTCGCCGGCCGGCGTCTGCCACTGGAGTTCTTGGAGCCTGAGGAGCTACTTTGCCAGTCGTGCTGATTTGAATTTCTGCCTTCATGGAGGAGTCGGCTATGGCGTACTTGTCCGCTTTGATCAGCAGCTCGTCGAGGGTTTCTGGCTCGTCGCAGAGGAGCTTGTGCTTGAGGAGGGTGCCTTCTCGGCACCCGGCTGTGAAGTACTCGATGGCCTGCACCTTGTGCACGCCCTCGCAGGAGTTCCGGAGCTCAGCCCAATGCGTGAGGTAGTCGCGAGTCGACTCGTCAGGACCTTGCACGCACAAGAAGAGCTGGCGAGGCTTGGGAGGACGCTTGTACGTGCTGGTGAAGTTGCGGATGAATGCTTCAGTGAAGTCGACCCAGCTATTGATGCTGCGGGGCTTTAGACTGTTCAGCCATGTCCGGGCCGTGCCCTGGAGCATGAGCGGAACGTACTTTACGGCGACACGCTTGTTGCCGTTTGCTATGCTGACAGCTGTGGAGTAGTCGACTAGCCAGTCTTCCGGCTTCATGGAGCCGGTATACTTGGGCGTATCTCTTGGGAGCGTGAACCCTCTGGGAAAGGGCTCGTCCCGAATGCGGGGCCTGAAACAAGGCGGACCCAGCTCGTCTTCTTCTTCCAGCGCCAGGGACCGGTGAAGTCGGTCGATCCGGTGGCGGGCATCATTCTCTCCAACTCCCTCTCGGCGGCCAAGGCGGTCACCGAGAGTCGGATGGTCAACAAGCGGCGGGGAGACTCGCCTCTCCTTGCGGGGAGGGGGAGGCGGACAGTCGTCCTGTCGTTCCACTGCTCTCGGACGGCCATCTTGGTCGCGCTCTATGGTAATGCGAGTCCAGCTGTGGCTGACAGCCGGCTCCTTGTCCTTTCTTCCTCGGGCGCCGCCAGTCGGCGCCTGAGACGTTGCGCCTTGATCTCGGTGCGGGTCGTCGTTTGGCCACTGCGGCGCCTCCGTGCGGCAGCCGGCCTCGTTCTGCGCGGCGGCCGCGTTAAGGAGCCGCTGGACTCGCTCCATCATGAGGCGGCGATCTTCGCCCTCGAAATTGTCCAGCTCATCCGCCGCTGCCTGGGTGGCTCGGATGTTCTCCGCCGATGTAGCGTACACGGGGCGGCTAGCCCCAAACAGGCTGGCGATGGCTACGCCGCGCTGCTGGACCGCGCCAAGGCGGCTGGGCCCTGCCGGGGCCGGTGAGCCGCCAACGGCGCGATACATCTCCCGCTGGTAAGCTTCTGACAAGCGTCTCATGCTGGCCAGCTTATTCGCGCCTTCAACGAGTTGAAGGCGGCGCACTTCTAGCGTCTCCGCGTCAGCACCTTCCGGAATAGGCGCAGCTAGGTCTTGCAGCGCCGCGCCGAGTGAGTCGGGCGCTCCTCCGCCAGGGAACTCGTCATGACTGATGACTAGCACCTCAGTGACGGTGCTTCCGTCGCTCTCTGCATGGGGGAGAGGCTCGTCGTAGACCACCATGTTGGTGGGGAACGCGTCGATCGACGCGGTGTCGGAGTTGACCAACATCGGGTCGGTGGAGCCTACGGACTCCAAGTCTACGGCAGGCTCGCCGGAAACGTGGAGTTGATCGAGGAGGCCCGCGAGGAGGTTTTCGGGGCCGCCCTCGCATGCGTCGGACGCAGGTTCGTCGGAGAGGCGGACCTCGCCGACAAGTTCGGACAAGGAGCTGGCTGCGCAGGCAATATCAACACCGCGCAGCGCGTCGATACAAACTTCGCCTGGCGTGCCTGGCTGGCTGCGCTCGCCAGGGAGGAAAAGGGTTCTCGTCCAGAACAGATCTCCGAACAGCGGTGCACCAGGCCCCACGGTGGGCGCCAAATGTCGCGGGTTTGGTGCGACATATGCCAACGGATGGCTTATCATGGTGGGGGCGAGTAGAACGTCGCCGGTGCCTGGAAACGGGATGAGGCGAAGACATGCACGCCGGCGAATCTTACCCAGCTTCAGGGCTCTCCGAGGAGATAATACCCCTACTGCTGCTCTGCAGGGTCTCCGCATGATCACTATGGCCAAGTGTTTACACGGTGGCTCCTTGAGCTGTTTCTGGTGGTAGAAGAGGGCAAGGCTAGCTTTCTCCTTCTATCTGGTATGGTCTAGAACTACTGGGATCCAACCCCTTGCATGGGTGTCCTGGGGGGTTTATATAGGCCTACCCCCCAGGGGTACAATGGTAATTCGACTGGGCGCGGGCCCAGCCGTCAGTGCCTCCGACCTCCGACTTCTCCGCCGACTGCTGGGGCCCGCCGACTGGTGGGCCCCGCCGAGTGGTCTGGTATGGAGCCGACAGGCCGCGTCCACCACGGGCAGGTCTTGCCGGCCGCTGATTACTGTAGCCGTGCTTCTGATGACGCAGGCTTGGTCATGGGGTCGTGGCAACAGCCCCGCCGCCTGGCGGGCGATCACTATGGCCACTCCCCATCTCATCTTGATTAATGGCGCGTGGGCCCTGGGGGAGGGCTCGGCCGACTCCCCCGGGCCGACTCCCGACGGGTCCAACTGGCGGTTCTCCCGCCGTCTCCCGAGGTCTCGCTGACTGGTGGGCCCCGCTGCCTCCAGGCCATACAGACAAGCCGTCGTGGGCGCAGGACTTGGTACTGTGGTGCTGATGTCAGGGCCGGCCGGGCAACAGTGCCACGCCGCACGGAGATCTTCCCGGGTACAACGTGCTGTGGCCATGCCTGCCCTTGGTAAGGGGCGGGAGTGGGCTTCACTGTAGCCACGCCTCTGCCCCGTCCCCTTAGATGAGGTCATGGGTTTGCTGGAGTCGCCGGCCGACTCCCCAAAGCCGGCTTCTCTGGAAGTCGTCCCTGGAACTCGGCCATGAGCGGGCAGTCGGCCACCTTGCCGTCGACTCCTCAGGAGACAACTCTTCGCCCTGGGGTCTTGAGGGGCGCAGCCTGCCCCGATGTCTTGAAAGGTCATGGGACTCGGGTTGGCCTACCCGTGGCCCATTACTCCGACATAGCTCGATGACGATCCCCGGACTCCGATCCAGCAGAATGCCGGGGAAGAGTTCTGTTAGCACGACGGCGTGTTGATGATCTTGATGTTCTACCGTCGCAGGGCTTCGCCTAAGCACTGCTACAATATTATCGAGGATTATGGTGGAGGGGGGCACCACACACGGCTAAGAGATCAATGATCAATTGTTGTGTGTATGGGGTGCCCCCTGCCCCCGTATATAAAGGAGCAAGGGGGGAGGCGGCCGGCCTAGGAGGAGGGCGCGCCAAGGGGGGAGTCCTACTCCCACCGGGAGTAGGACTCCTCCTTCCCTTGTTGGAGTAAGAGAGAAGGAAAGAGGGGGAGAGGAACAAGGAAAAGGGGGCCGCACCCCTTGTCCAATTCGGACTAGAGGGGGGGCGCGCGCCTCCTTCCTTTTGGCCTCTCTCCTCTATTCCCGTATGGCCCAATAAGGCCCATATACTCCCCGGCGAATTCCCGTAACTCTCTGGTACTCCGAAAAAATATCCGAATCACTCGGAACCTTTCCGATATTTACGTCTTGACCATTTTGAGACTCCTCGTCATGTCCCCGATCTCATCCGGGACTCCGAACTCCTTCGGTACATCAAAACTCATAAACTCATAATATAACTGTCATCGAAACCTTAAGCGTGCGGACCCTACGGGTTCGAGAACAATGTAGACATGACCGAGACACGTCTCCGGTCAATAACCAATAGCGGAACCTGGATGCTCATATTGGCTCCCACATATTCTACGAAGATCTTAATCGGTCAAACCGCATAACAACATACGTTGTTCCCTTTGTCATCGGTATGTTACTTGCCCGAGATTCAATCGTCGGCATCTCAATACCTAGTTCAATCTCGTTACCGGCAAGTCTCTTTACTCGTTCCGTAATACATCATCTCGCAACTAACTCATTAGTTGCAATGCTTGCAAGGCTTAGGTGATGTGCATTACCGAGAGGGCCCAGAGATACCTCTCCGACAATCGGAGTGACAAATCCTAATCTCGAAATACGCCAACCCAACAAGTACCTTCGGAGATACCTGTAGAGCACCTTTATAATCACCTAGTTACGTTGTGATGTTTGGTAGCACACAAAGTGTTCCTTCGGTAAACGGGAGTTGCATAATCTCATAGTCATAGGAACATGTATAAGTCATGAAGAAAGCAATAGCAACAAACTAAATGATCAAGTGCTAAGCTAACGGAATGGGTCAAGTCAATCACATCATTCTCCTAATGATGTGATCCCGTTAATCAAATGACAACTCATGTCTATGGTTAGGAAACACTAGTCATCAAACCCGTGCGTTCACACGGGCTTTGTCTGAAGTAGATAGCACGGGCTTTGTCTGAAGTAGATATCATATTCATGGAACATGATTGACTTTAAAGATGCCTTGTTGATGAAGAGGTAGACACGTGAGACTCAAAATCTCTTGCTGAAGAGCTTCAAGCTTCCAGTCCTCCAATGAGCATTCCCAGTAGAAGTATTCTGGAAATCTAGGCCTGTGATAACATCTATCTTCTGAGGTACGTAACCATCTCCATAAGGAAAATAGATAGGAAAATCAAAATAGACTAAATATTGCTTGAACGGTCCTAATATTCGTTGAAAGAGATAATAAAGAGCACAAAGAAGATGGAAGCCTAGTGGGGAAAGGTGGTCTTAAGAATTCAAAAGAGGATGCTCGGAAGATAGATCTATCCCAACATGTAGTGCGCTCACGAAAAGACTCTTTCTTAGTACTCCCTCTCATATTAATTGTCACTCACTTAGTACAACTACAATAAAAAGTTGTATTAAGTGAGCGAACAATTAATATGGATCGCAGGGAGTAGTTATATTTTATGTGTGATAATTATATTTTTAGTAATGTATCACATTTGATCTGAATCTTTTCATCAAAGCCGTACATACAGACAGTCTTTGAATGTAGTACTGTATTTGATAATTATACTTTTGCTAATATATGAATTGTCTATATTAGTGTATCGGGCCAGTGTGACATACCCTAGTATATTTTTCTTGTTTTCGTTCGTACTGACATGTTATGTTTAATGGATTGCTCACCGAGATCTTGCTACCGGGTACAAAAATATTCTTTTGAAATTGATAGACATATACCTATTGATTTTATACTACCATGAAAAATTTGTACCTGAGCATAATATTTTTCTTGATTATTTTTTCTTATCTTTTTTTGTTAATAATCAAAAAAATTAATAGCAGGCTATATGGGTGCGATCGTGTTTTTAACATAGCCCCGCTAAATGGTGTCTACGTACAATTTAGCAATTTTGGCCGCATAGGGCACCATGTAGTGGAACACAATATTCATTTAGCTTATTTTGAGGTTGTCACTATTTACCATAGTCCAATATTTTAAACTTTATTAACTACATACTTCGTATTATAGCTACATATTGCTAAATATATAGCATATGAAGTAGGAACCACATACTATGTCATAGAAAATCAACTGATTATTTGGTGCGCCGGTATAAGTTCGCAAATTTACATCAAGTATAGATATTAGTATGTATTACGATTTTTTTACATCGATTTAGAACTATTTTCTCAGGACTAATTTGATCATTTTTTCAGAGAACACAAATTAAGTGAATCGTGCCTACAGACCTAGGTTTGATTTGAAAAGGATCTTGGTGAAGTATGCACATGTATGCACTGGTAGGTGTGTACGTAGTGATTTATTTTAAAAATGTATAATGACATGCATGTACATAAAAGAGAACGCTGATTGATTTGTGATTGATGGCTCCGTTGTACATGCCCTGACATCTTAGCCTTTGGGACATTTAACATTGCACGTTTCCATGTATAGAAGTATTGTATATGGACTCTATGGTGAATCATCTATGGCATGAAATAGACCATGTCATATTTTTTTTCCTTCAAATTTGGAAGAAGTACTATCGCTTGAAAGTTGTAGGCATCCAGGACTCCAGAGTTTGACGTACGCATATTTTCTTTTGATTTTTTTCTTTTTTTGTGGTACGCAGATTTTTTTTAATCTTAGACGTAAAATTAAAATTTAACGGTTATTGTTGGCAGTTTTCTAGGATTAACGTGGAGGCTCGAATGGTGCCTCCAATTAGTAAATATAAGATAACCATCTTTGATCAACGAGCTAGTTAAGTAGAGGCATACTACTGACACTCTGTTTGTCTATGTATTCACACATGTATTATGTTTCCGGTTAATACAATTCTAGCATGAATAATAAACATTTATCATGATATAAAAAAATAAATAATAACTTTTATTATTGCCTCTAGGGCATATTTCCTTCAGTCTCCCACTTGCACTAGAGTCAGTAATTTAGTTCACATCGCCATGTGATTTAACATCAATAGTTCACATCACCATGTGATTAACACCCATAGTTCACATCGTCATGTGACCTACACCCAAAGAGTTTACTAGAGTCAATAATCTAGTTCACATCGCTATGTGATTAATACCCAAAGAGTACTAAGGTGTGATCATGTTTTGCTTGTGAGGAAAGTTTAGTCAACGGGTCTGCCACATTCAGATCCGTATGTATTTTGCAAATTTCTATGTCAACAATGCTCTGCACGGAGCTACTCTAGCTAATTGCTCCCACTTTCAATGTGTATCCAGATTGAGACTTAGAGTCATCTGGATCAGTGTTAAAACTTGCATCGACGTAACCCTTTACGATGAACCTTTTGTCACCTCCATAATCGAGAAACATATCCTTATTCCACTAAGGATAATTTTGACCAATGTCCGGTGATCTACTCCTAGATCACTATTGTACTCCCTTGCCAAACTTAGGGCAGGGTATACAATAGGTCTGGTACACAGCATGGCATACTTTATAGAACCTATGGCTGAGGCATAGGGAATGACTTTCATTCTCTCTCTATCTTCTGCCGTTGTCGGGTTTTGAGTCTTACTCAACTTCACACCTTGTAACACAGGCAAGAACTCCTTTTTGACTGTTCCATTTTGAACTACTTCAAAATCTTGTCAAGGTATGTACTCATTGAAAAACTTATCAAGCGTCTTGATCTATCTTTATAGATCTTGATGCTCAATATGTAAGCAGCTTCACCGAGGTCTTTCTTTGAAATAACTCCTTTCAAACATTCCGTTATGCTTTGCAGAATAATTCCACATCATCTCCGATCATCAATATGCCATACATATACTTATCAAAAATGTTGTAGTGCGCTCACTCACTTTCTTGTAAATACAGGTTTCACCGCAAGTCTGTATAAAACTATATGCTTTGATCAACTTATCAAAGCGTATATTCCAACTCCGAGATGCTTGCACCAGTCCATAGATGGATCGCTGGAGCTTGCATATTTTGTTAGTACCTTTAGGATTGACAAAACCTTCTGGTTGCATCATATACAACTCTTCTTTAATAAATCCATTAAGGAATGCAGTTTTGTTTATCCATTTGCCAGATTTCATAAAATGCGGCAATTACTAACATGATTCGGACAGATTTAAGCATAGATACGAATGAGAAACTCTCATTGTAGTCAACACCTTGAACTTGTCGAAAACCTTTTTGCGACAATTCTAGCTTTGTAGATAGTAACACTACTATCAGCGTTCGTCTTCCTCTTGAAGATCCATTTAATCTCAATGGCTCGCCGATCATTTGGCAAGTCAATCAAAGTCCATACTTTGTTCTCATACATGGATCTCATCTCAGATTTCATGGCCTCAAGCCATTTCGCGGAATCTGGGCTCATCATCGCTTCCTCATAGTTCGTAGGCTCGTCATGGTCAAGTAACATGACCTCCAGAACAGGATTACCGTACCACTCTGGTGCAGATCTCACTCTGGTTTACCTACGAGGTTCGGTAGTAACTTGATCTGAAGTTACATGATCATCATCATTAGCTTCCTCACTAATCGGTGTAGTAGTCACAGGAACAGATTTCTGTGATGAACTACTTTCCAACAAGGGAGCATGTACAGTTACCTCATCAAGTTCTACTTTCCTCCCACTCACTTCTTTCGAGAGAAACTCCTTCTCTAGAAAGGATCCATTCAAAGCAACGAATATATTGCCTTCGGATTTGTGATAGAAGGTGTACCCAACATTTTCTTTTGGGTATCCTATGAAGACGCACTTCTTCGATTTGGGTTAGAGCTTATCAGGTTGAAACCTTTTCACATCAGCATTGCAACCTCAAACTTTAAGAAACGACAGCTTAAGTTTCTTGCCAAGCCATAGTTCATACGGTGTCGTCTCAACGGATTTAGATGGTGCCCTATTTAACATGAATGCAGCTGTCTCTAATGCATAACCCCAAAACGATAGTGGTAGATCGGTAAGAGACATCATAGATCGCACCTTATCTAATAAAGTACGGTTATGACGTTCCGACACACCATTATGCTGTGGTGTTCCAGGTGGCGTGAGTAGTGAAACTATTTCACATTGTTTTTAACTGAAGGCCAAACTCGTAACTCAAATATTTTACTTCTGCAATCATATCGTAAAAACTTTCATTTTTGTTACGATGATTCTCCACTTCACTCTGAAATTCTTTGAACTTCTCAAATGTTTCAGACTTGTGTTTCATCAAGTAGATATACTCATATCTGCTCAAATCATCTGTGAAGATCAGAAAATAATGATACCTGCCACGAGCCTCAATATTCATCGGACCACATACATCAGTATGTATGATTTCCAACAAATCTGTTGCTCGCTCCATTGTTCTGGAGAACGGAGTCTTAGTCATCTTGCCCATGAGGCATGGTTCGCAAGCATCAACTGATTCATAATCAAGTGATTCCAGAAGCCCATCAGCATGGATTTTCTTCATGCGCTTTACACCAATATGACCTAAACGGCAGTGCCACAAATAAACTGCACCATCATTATTAACTTTGGATCTTTTGGTTTCAATATTATGAATATGTGTATCACTACTATCGAGATCCAATGAACCATTTTCATTGGGTGTGTAACCATATAAGGTTTTATTCATGTAAACAGAACATCAATTTATTCTCTTACTTAAATGAATAATTGTATTGCAATAAACATGATCAAATCATATTCATGCTCAACGCAAACACCAAATAACACTTATTTAGGTTCAACACTAATCCCAAAAGTATAGGGAGTGTGCGATGATGATCATATCAATCTTGGAACCACTTCCAACACACATCGTCACTTCACCCTTAACTAGTCTATGTTCATTCTGCAACTCCCATTTCGAGTTACTACTCTTAGCAACTGAACCAGTATCAAATACCGAGGGGTTGCTACGAACACTAGTAAAATACACATCAATAATCTGTATATCAAATATACCTTTGTTCACTTTGCCATCCTTCTTATCCGCCAAATACTTGGGGCAGTTCCGCTTCCAGTGACCAGTCCCTTTGCAGTAGAAGCACTTAGTCTCAGGCTTAGGACCAGACTTGGGCTTCTTCACTTGAGCATCAACTTGCTCGCCGTTCTTCTTGAAGTTCCCCTTCTTCCCTTTGCCCTTTTCTTGAAACTAGTGGTCTTGTCTACCATCAACACTTGATATTTTTCTTGATTTCTACCTTCGTCGATTTCAGCATTACGAAGAGCTCGGGAATCGTTTCCGTTATCCCTTGCATATCATAGTTCATCACGAAGTTCTACTAACTTGGTGATGGTGACTAGAGAATTCTGTCAATCACTATTTTATCTGGAAGATTAACTCCCACTTGATTCAAGCGATTGTAGTACCCAGAAAATCTGAGCACATGCTCACTGCTTGAGCTATTCTCCTCCATCTTTTAGCTATAGAACTTGTTGGGGACTTCATATCTCTCAACTCGGGTATTTGCTTGAAATATTAACTTCAACTCCTGGAACATCTCATATGGTCCATGACATTCAAAACATCTTTGAAGTCCCGATTCTAAGCCGTTAAGCATGGTGCACTAAACTATCAAGTAGTCATCATATTGAGCTAGCCAGACGTTCATAACGTCTGCCTCTACTCCTGCAATAGGTCTGTCACCTAGCGGTGCATCAGAGACATAATTCTTCTATGCAACAATGAGGATAATCCTCAGATCACGGATCCAATCCGCATCATTGCTACTAACATTTTTCAACATAATTTTTCTCTAGGAACACAATAAACTGGGAGCAACATCGCGAGCTATTGATCTACAACATAGATATGCTAATACTACCAGGACTAAGTTCATGATAAATTAAAGTTCAATTAATCATATTACTTAAGAACTCCCACTTAGATAGACATCCCTCTAATCCTCTAAGTGATCACGTGATCCAAATCAACTAAACCATGTCCAATCATCACGTGAGATGGAGTAGTTTCAATGGTGAACATCACTATGTTGATCATATCTATTATATGATTCACGCTCGACCTTTCGGTCTCCGTCTTCCGAGGCCATATCGGTTATATGCTAGGCTCGTCAAGTTAAACCTGAGTATTCCGCGTGTGCAACTGTTTTGCACCCGTTGTATTTGAACATAGAGCCTATCACACCCTATCATCACGTGGTGTCTCAGCACAAAGAACTTTCGCAACGGTGCATACTCAGGGAGAACACTTGTACCTTGATAATTAGTGAGAGATCATCTTATAAAGCTACCGTCGAACTAAGCAAAATAAGATGTATAAAAGATAAACATCACATGCAATCAAAATATGTGACATGATATGGCCATCATCATCTTGTGCCTTTGATCTCCATCTCCAAAGCATCATCATGATCTCCATCGTCACCGGCATCACACCATGATCTCCATCATCTTGATCTATATCAATGTGTCGTCACATGATTGTCTCGCCAACAATTGCTCTTACAACTATTGCTATCGCATAGCGATAAATTAAAGCAATTATTTGGCGCTTGCATCTTATGCAATAGAGAGATAACCATAAGGCTTTTGCCAGTTGCCGATAACTTCAACAAAACATGATCATATTATACAAAAACTTATATCTCATCACATCTTGACCATATCACATCACAACATGCCTTGCAAAAACAAGTTAGACGTCCTCTACTTTGTTGTTGCAAGTTTTACGTGGCTCCTACGGGCTGAGCAAGAACCGTTCTTACCTACGCCTCAAAACCACAACGATAGTTTGTCAAGTTGGTTCTGTTTTAACCTTCGCAAGGACCGTGCGTAGCCACAGTTGGTTCAACTAAAGTTGGAGAAACTGACACCCGCTAGTCACCTGTGTGCATAGCACGGCGGTAAAACCAGTCTCGCGTAAGCGTACGCGTAATGTCGGTCTGGGCCGCTTCATCCAACAATACCGCCGAACCAAAGTATAACATGCTGGTAAGCAGTATGACTTATATCGCCCACAACTCACTTGTGTTCTACTCATGCATAACATCAACGCATAAAACCTGGCTCTGATACCACTGTTGGGGAACGTAGTAATTTCAAAAAAAATTCCTACGCACACGCAAGTTCATGGTGATGCATAGCAATGAGAGAGGCGAGTGTTGTCTACGTACCCCCGTAGACCGAAAGCGGAAGCGTTAGCACAATGCGGTTGATGTAGTCGTACGTCTTCACGGCCCGACCGATCAAGCACCGAAACCACGGCACCTCCGAGTTCTAGCACACGTTCAGCTCGATGATGATCCCCGGATTCCGATCCAGCAGAATGTCGGGGAAGAGTTCCATCAGCACGACGGCGTGGTGACGATCTCGATGTTCTACCGTCGCAGGGCTTCGCCTAAGCACTGCTACAATATTATCGAGGATTATGGTGGAGGGGGCACCGCACATGGATAAGAGATCAATGATCAATTGTTGTGTGTATGGGGTGCCCCCAGCCCCCGTATATAAAGGAGCAAGGGGGGAGGCGGCCGGCCTAGGAGGAGGGCGCGCCAAGGGGGGAGTCCTACTCCCACCGGGAGTAGGACTCCTCCTTCCCTTGTTGGAGTAAGAGAGAAGGAAAGAGGGGGAGAGGAACAAGGAAAAGGGACCTGCACCCCTTGTCCAATTCGGACTAGAGGGGGGCGCACGCCTCCTTCCTTTTGGCCTCTCTCCTGTATTCCCGTATGGCCCAATAAGGCCCATATACTCCCCGACGAATTCCCGTAACTCTCTGGTACTCTAAAAAATACCCGAATCACTCGGAACCTTTCCGATCTCCGAATATAGTCATCCAATATATCGATCTTTACGTCTCGACCATTTCGAGACTCCTCGTCATGTCCCCGATCTCATCCGGGACTCCGAACTCCTTCGGTACATCAAAACTCATAAACTCATCATATAACTGTCATCGAAACCTTAAGCGTGCGTACCCTACGGGTTCGAGAACAATGTAGACATGACCGAGACACGTCTCCGGTCAATAACCAATAGCGGAACCTGGATGCTCATATTGGCTCCCACATATTCTACGAAGATCTTTATTGGTCAAACCGCATAACAACATACGTTGTTCCCTTTGTCATCGGTATGTTACTTGCCCGAGATTCGATCATCGGCATCTCAATACCTAGTTAAATCTCGTTACCAGCAAGTCTCTTTACTCGTTCTGTAATACATCATCTCGCAACTAACTCATTAGTTGCAATGCTTGCAAGCCTTAGGTGATGTGCATTACCGAGAGGGCCCAGAGATACCTCTCTGACAATCGGAGTGACAAATACTAATCTCGAAATACGCCAACCCAACAAGTACCTTCGGAGACACCTGTAGAGCACCTTTATAATCACCTGGTTACGTTGTGAAGTTTGGTAGCACACAAAGTGTTCCTCCGGTAAATGGGAGTTGCATAATCGCATAGTCATAGGAACTTGTATAAGTCATGAAGAAAGCAATAGCAACAAACTAAACGATCAAGTGCTAAGCTAACAGAATGGGTCAAGTCAATCACATCATTCTCCTAATGATGTGATCCCGTTAATCAAATGACAACTCATGTCTATGGTTAGGAAACATAACCATATTTGAATAACGAGCTGGTCAAGTAGAGGCATACTACTGACACTCTGTTTGTCTATGTATTCACACATGTATTATGTTTCCGGTTAATACAATTCTAGCATGAATAATAAACATTTATCATGATATAAGGAAATAAATAATAACTTTTATTATTTCCTCTAGGGCATATTTCCTTCAACCTTCTTGTCCATCGCAACGGGGCTTATCCCTTGATGCAGCGGTCTACCATCGCAGATCTGCTTCAACGCCACCGACAGCCATCGGACCTCCGATGCCTACACGGTGCCGCAAGAGAGGTGGTACTTCATATTCATCAACTTTTTGATTTCAGCCAGAAAATAGATCGTAACTTGTTTACTGTACTTTCTTTTCAGCTCTTAGAATCTAGTACTTAGTTCGAAGCAAACAATTGGGTTTAATTGATCATGTTGGTTCTGTGGTGGTTTCTTTAATAGAAATTAGAGGGGAAACCCTCTTTTTCTCAATTTTTTTCTTAGGGTTTCCCCCTTTTATGATCACTATACAATCAGCATACGTGCTTCGTGTCATAATAGCACTGCTCCACCCATCAAGCTAAACAAGCTTAGTTGTTCAAATACGAATATGATATTATTAAAATAGAGTCGTTTAATTGGTCAGCTAAATGTTCCTAATTTAGTTTCGAAAATGCATGTTCACCACTCAGGTGTGTATCTCTACAGGGTGCCCACGGTGGGCCGCGACCCACCCTGGGACTTTGGGTAGGCCCAGGCTCCGATTCCCCTCTGTTCTGCTACGCTTCCGATCTCTACTCGCCCCCAGCCGCTTGCCTCATCAGCGACTTGCCGTCCCCGGATGGCATGACTCTAGGAGGGGACACCTGACAAACAGGAGGTCAGGAGCCGCTCGCCCAACAACGTCACAGCTGCCCGGGCACGCCGCCGTGCCTACCTTCCCAGTCCGTTCAAGGCTCAGGCGTGCAGCAACCACTAAGCCAACCCGATTTATCCTGAGATACGTCCTCAACACTCAGCAACCACTCCTCATCACCCATTTTCTAATTGATTCATTACTCATTAGGCAGGACTGTCATTAGGGTTTGTTCTGTACCGAGTGCTACTGCTACCTGTTGAGCACTGCGTTGATTTCCCCGAAGAGGAAAGGATGATGCAGCAAAGTAGCGTAAGTATTTCCCTTAGTTTTTGAGAACCAAGGTATCAATCCAGTAGGAGGTTGCGCGCGTGTCCCCTAGTACCTGCACAAAGTAAATAACTCCTCGCAACCAACGCGATAAGGGGTTGTCAATGCCTTCACGGTCACTTACGAGAGTGAGATCTAATAGATATGATAAGATAATATTTTTGGTATTTTTATGATAAAGATGCAAAGTAAAATAAAGGCAAAGTAAAAAAGCAAAGGAAATAACTAAGTATTGGAAGATTAATATGATGAAGATAGACCCGGGGGCCATACGTTTCACTAGTGGCTTCTCTCAAGAGCATAAGTATTTTACTGTGGGTGAACGAATTACTGTTGAGCAATTTACAGAATTGAGCATAGTTATGAGAATATCTAGGTATGATCATGTATATAGGCATCACGTCCGAGACAAGTAGACCGACTCCTGCCTGCATCTACTACTATTACTCCACTCATCGACCGCTATCCAGCATGCATCTAGAGTATTAAGTTCATGAAAACAGAGTAACGCCTTAAGCAAGATGACATGATGTAGAGGGATAAATTCATGCAATATGATAAAAAAACCATCTTGTTATCCTCGATGGCAACAATACAATACATGCCTTGCTGCCCCTACTGTCACTGGGAAAGGACACCGCAAGATTGAACCCAAAGCTAAGCACTTCTCCCATTGCAAGAAAGATCAATCTAGTAGGCCAAACCAAACTGATAATTCGAAGAGACTTGCAAAGATAACCAATCATACATAAAAGAATTCAGAGAAGATTCAAATATTGTTCATCGATAAACTTGATCACAAACCCATAATTCATCGGTCTCAATAAACACACCGCAAAAAGAAGATTACATCGAATAGATCTCCACAAGAGAGGGGGAGATCATTGTATTGAGATCCAAAAAGAGAGAAGAAGCCATCTAGCTAATAACTATGGACCCGAAGGTCTGAGGTAAACTACTCACACTTCATCGGAGAGGCTACGGTGTTATGTAGAATCCCTCCGTGATGGATACCCCCTCCGGCGGAGCATCGGAATAGGCCCCAAGATGGGATCTCATGGATACAGGAAGTTACGGCAGTGGAATTAGGGTTTTGGCTCCGTATCTGATCGTTTGGGGGTATGTAGGTATATATAGGAGGAAGGAGTACGTCGGTGGAGCAACAGGGGGCCCACGAGGGTGGAGGGCGCACCTGGGGGGTAGGTGCGCCCCCCTACCTCGTGGCCTCCTCCTTTGTTTCTTGACGTAGGGTCCAAGTCTCCTGGATCATGTTCAGCGAGAAAATCACGTTCCCGAAGATTTCATTTCGTTTGGCCTCCGTTTGATATTCCTTTTCTTCGAAACCCTAAAATAGGCAAAAAAAACAGCAATTCTGGGTTGGGCCTCCGGTTAATAGGTTAGTCCCAAAAAAATATAAAAGTGGAAAATAAATCCCAATAATGTCCAAAACAGTAGATAATATAGCATGGAGCAATCAAAAATTATAGATACGTTGGAGACGTATCAGCTACCTACACTTAATGGTTCTGATGTATTTGAGTAATCTTTAGTACCTATAAACTTCACAGGGTTCCAAAATTCCGACCCTAGGAATAGACACTAGTCATTTTGGATTGCTGGTCATAGTGACATTGACCCAGATTACTACTGCAGGCCAGGTTTGTTGACAATTTTACTTGTCTTTCTTACTCATTCGATATGATATCCAATTATTCACGTTGATTAGTTGCAAACAATAAGTGCTAGACCAACTTCTTGATTCAGATTTTGGACGGTCTCTTACTGCAGTTACAATTCTGCATACTTGTCCTAGTAAGCTCACAAGTAATAATTGATTCACTACATCTATACTTGCCTTGTCATATTTGTTGTCAATATTCTTTTAGGGTGGACCACCCTATTTTAAAATACTGGAACCGCAAACATGAGTGAATAGTATTTCTTTGTGTGATCTTTTCCATCATGTGTGGGCAATGAACACTGCATTGTATAGAAAGAAAGTGTCATTTCCATCTTTTAAATAGACTACGATCTTTTACATGGAATACAATCTGCCTACTTGCTTTGTGTCACACTACCAGCACTCCACCCTTGAAGCTAAACATTATGCCACTCATAATTCCTTAGTTTATTTGTTCAAATACGAATTTGATATGATTCTAATGTTCCTACTTCAGTTTTGAAATGTGTGTCTTCCTGTTATAGAGACATAAGAGGTTTGTATTTCTGTGTGTGGTCTGGTTCTCACGGTTGGGGGTGAACTTTGCATATGCAGGGGTTTATAGGGGGACACTCTTCGAGTTGAATCCGCAATGCATTCCATAGATAATCTGACTACTTTTTCTGTTTTCATGAATCTCAGATACTAAACATCATCATAATGATTATGAGCTTGCGCGCATGAAAAGAATAAAGCAGAACAATGCAATGGCTGTCAAACTTGGCATTAAGGGACTGAAATCAAGTCTGGATGCAATGCAATGCAAACGCTCTCCACCTACAGATTCATGCTCAAAATATGATCCTAATAGTGATTCTGAGCTAGAGGGAGACCTAAGTCAATGTAGCTCCCTAGTGGAGGAGTCATAGGCAGATACCCTATCTTATTCACCCATCAAGGTGCTTGCTCTAACTTTCCAAGGTTATATTGGTCGCACATATCTTGCAACTGATGTTTTGCATTGCTTCTACTTTGTTGCACTGCCATTAGCTTTGTTTACACATCGTGTATGTGAATACGCCCTGCCTATCCATTTTCGGTACATATTCCATCTGTCATCATACCATATTTATCCATTCAAATGTTGTTCTTGTGTATCAAATGTTCAAAAGGAAGAGGGTGATTGCTGATCGCGGAGGAGCACGAGCAAAGTATTTGGAAAAGGTAGTGACACCTAATAAATGAAATAGCCCATTAGGTGTAGTTGCAATATCACCTGACCCACAAAACACGGCCCCAACTCTAGCAGATTCTAGCCCTACTACACTGGTCATCTTTGATGCCCCAACTCAGCACACCCCAACTACAGCAAACAGCATGATGATGCCAGTTGACATAGCACCAACTCTACGATGCAAAACCCCCATTCCCGCAAAGAGTACATCAAATCCAGTTGCCAAATCCCTTTTCGAACCAGAGAGAGCCCCCAATTGTAGCAAATAGGACCCCTATTCCATTTCTTCCTAGTTTAGACGATGAATCTTATATTGTTGTCAGGAACTTTGTGCGCATCTTTCCTTCAAGATTATACCGCAGACATAGAACAATTTCCAGTCTTCCTCCACAACTTACACGTAAGTAATGTATTAATGTTATTCATGGTAATTACTGCATATGTTTCTGCTGACAGAAGACACAAGATTTCATTCTTGTAAATGGGCGAGGACCAAACTGGATTGTCAAGACGAGCAAGGGTTGGTTGCGCTTTTCAAGCACTCATTGATGAAGTATCGTTCCTACCCGAGGCAAGCGCACTTCGATGGCAAGCCTCTAAACAAAATTTCTGTAAAGTCTCCGGTGCTACATTTATCAGACAGTGACTAGAGTAATCTTGTTACTCATTGTTCTCGTCTGTAGAGTGAGGTACTGTCTATGATATCACATCACAATTTGAACTACATTTCTGCATGTGCCTTAACGTCTCACTTGTACAAAACTGTTTACAGAAGAACATTCATTCTCAAGGGACCATAGAATCTCGCAACTATACTGCACACTGCATTGCTCTTGTGAGTACCTCTTACCCTGTATGACCATACTTACTTTCATAGTTGTTTGATTATGTAGCATCACTGCACATGTTAGCCTCGTTATCGTCCATTTGGTGGACATTATAAGATCTGTATGGACTCTTACATAAATTTAGAATCAACCCAATGCTTTTGAATAGGTTTACCTCTGCAGTCCTCTTGTAAGGAGTGAACGTCGTCTATCACTGTACTTACATTAACAGCTACTCCCTCCGTCCCATAATATAAGAACATTTTGTATAGTACACCAGTGTTCAAAACACTCTTGTATTATGGGAAGAGGGATTGGTTCATTGTGTAGCATTCTGCATCTTATCTCCCTCGTCCACCATTTACTAAAAATATCAGATCTATATTTAATCTTACCAAAAAGTTGAATATACACACAATGCCAGTGTGTATGTGTATCCCATTGCTCTTGTCAGAACATTTTGTCCTGTAACGCTTGTACTTCCGGGGATTGGTAGTTGATTATGTAGCACCAATCTGCATCTTATCTTCATTATCCTCTATCCCTTCCAGTATTATCATATCTATAATTACTCTACAAAATGTAGAGTACAGGAAATGCTTATGAAGAAGATTTTGTGCTGAAATTCTTGAGTTATCCTTCCCTTGACATGGAGAAGGGCATTATAAAGACGGTGTTAACTATTAATGTAAGTCAGTTCTTCTAAAGCCTTTATCCTCAACTGTTGTTTTATTTGCTCATACTCCCTATCGTTAACTGCTGTTTAGTTTTCTATTTCTATCAAAATGCATGTTCGCAACAACAGTAAGTTCCAAGTTTTACTTGTAAAACCAAATTTCGTATTCATACCATGCACATTACTCAATACTCCCTATATGTATGCTTGTTTTTGTGGATCTATAATCCAGTGTGTGGTGAAGCAGCCCACGTTCGCACCTTGTCATCTTCTGTTTTATCTTACTGATGTGGCTGATGATATGAACAACATGACATGCACATTAACCAAAATAGATACAATGATTGTCTTTGCCCTTCATCTATCTTGTTATGTTGACATGGTAATTCAGTAGTGTGGTGAAGCTCCACGCATTATGAACAATGGAGAATTATGCTATTGATATTTTGAACTTACTCTTTATTTTCTAATTTGAAATTGGATGGAATTGACAGCACGGTTATCATCTTTGTTTATACACGTGTAAAACCTGTCATCTCTCTGCTTGTTTCAGGGTGATATGCCTGATGGCATGCACAAGTCTGCTGAAGGGTGTGAGACAAGCCCAACATATATTGCAGCAAAGAAGGCAAAACATCTTGAAGATAGCGAGACAACCCCAAAGTCTTGTCTTGATGCAGTGTTCAAGTTACTTGAGACTAGCAGGTAGACAAGCTCACGTAATTTGATGTCTGAATCAGTTCGACTTCTTCAGTCCCAAGTTCTAGCAAAAAGGCATTCTGCAACTCAACTTCGACTTGAAGTCCTATCTCTAAGAAAGATTGCGGAGAACACCAATGAGAACCTCATTGCTAAATAGCTACACCTGGAAGCTATGACCGTCATGCTAGACCGGTCTCACAGCCTTGCTCAGCAGCTTGCACAGCATTTCTCGCATAAGGCTAACCTTTCTTGAACTGTCTTGGAAGTGGTCTTGGTTCATTATTATTTTGTTATGCTGCAATGGTGCCTGGTTTTTATGCAGACTAAGGCATAGCCTAGTGGTGGGAAGGGGTTGATGCCTTCCCACCCACCCAGGTTCAAGGCATGGTACTTGTAATTTGGGTTTGTTGCACCAATTATACTGTAGGGGGTTCCCTTACAGTCTTCCTGTCAAAACAAATGGTGCCCAGTTTTTGTAATCTGCTTCTTTGTTGTGATTTATGATCACTGGTGGTGAACTTCGATGCCCAGTGGATGTAATATACCATAAATCCTTTATTGTATAGTGTAGGTCTATTCTAAATTACTATGTCGTAATTCTTTATTGTATAGAGTAGGTTTGTTCTTAATTTCTACTAGTTACTGCCATCATTCGCTATCTGCAAAAAAATCTGATATAGTCGACCGGGCCAAAACATTTGCCTCTAATGGGCCTGCTTTTTAGCGGGCCACAATTGGGATGTCCTGCAACTTTATTGGGCCTGAAAGGCCATTGGGGCCTTCACACTTCGTGCCAGGCCCACAACTTACACGGGCCTATATTCGGCCCAAAGTTTAGTTGGGCCTTTAGTGGACCCAACGCTTAGTTGGGCCCATGTAGCTTTGGGCCATTAACAGGCTGAATATTCTGCTGGCCTGTTACGGTCCAGAAGAAACCATGGGCCTTTAGCAGGCCGAAATGCATGTTGGGCCTCAATTTTCACTAGTCATCGACGGGCCTTCAGCAGGCTGAAATGTAGACCGAGCCTTTTTTGGCCCAGTTATATGACGGGCCATTACTAGGCCGAAACATATCTCGGGCCTTAGTTGGCCCACTGATATCATGGGCCTTTAAGAGGCTGAAAGCTTAGTACAGGCATCAACGAGCCCAATTATATGACATGCCTTTAACAGGCCCAAAGTCACATTGGGTTGAACTGTTTCCACCTTTATCATGGGTCGTTAGAGGGTCGGATGTCGCGTCGGACCATATATGGCCCATGGGCAGCACGGGCCATTCCCAGGCGGAAAGACACACCGGGCTGAAATGGGCCCATGTCTACATCGGGCCTCTAATAGGCCGAAATGTCACTGGGACGTAATTGGGCCCAAATATTCGACGAACAATTAACGGGCCAGATCTGGCTTCGGGCCGTAAATGGGCCATATTTAAATAGGCTGTTATTGGGCTGGCCCACCAGTACCTGAGTAAATACTACAAGCCTTTGATTGGGGTGCCCTTTTTAACCTATATGGGCCTCTGTTGGGCCCTGCCACGTGTCGACGAATCATAGGCGCCTTCTGTCCAATAAGAGGATGACATCTGTCCCAGTGGTGAGCCGACACGTGGTTCCTCTAGCCATTGAGAATTTTACACGTGGAAAATCCACATTGGTCCGGGCTGTTAACGGGTTATCATATCCAAACCGGAACCCGATAGGTTAACGGCGACCCGTTACGGTGGATGCCACATGTCGGTCACCCTTGACAAAAGCACTTTTGTGACGCGTGATTTATCGTCATGGAAGTGGACACTTCTGTGATGATAATTTTGGTAATGTCATGGAACACTTCACGGCAGCACAGGTATGACTATCTTGATTATGTCATAAAATCGTCATGGATGTACATGCATGACACAAAACGTGACCTACTGTGACAAACACGTATCATCACGAAAGTGTATTTTTTTGTAGTGCATGGGCATACAATGCCTAGAGGTGCGCAGGGATTCAAACCTCGCGATATCCCAAATAAATGGAGAGTTTGACGCAAAAGATCCAAAAATGGCGGCATATTGAAATGTCATACTCAAAATATCAGCTCAGTTTCGAGGGGTTCAAGTTCCATCACGTTGCTCGCGACAGTAACTAGGCAGCGGACATCCTCGCTCGAATGGGCTCCAAGCGCGATCTCGTACCACCTAACACCTTTGTAGAAAGGCTCCTTAAGCCATCCGTGGTATGGCAGGACGAGAGTGGAAATACTAGTCCGGACCCAATCATACCCTCAGCAACCGAACACACTACAAATATCATAGGAGGTTCAGCCACCGAAATAACACCTTCCCCCATGTAATCATGGTCATTATTGCTCCATGGACCGAACCCTTCCTGGCCTACCTTAATAGGCAGGAGCTTCCTGATGATCAGAATGAGGACCACCGAATAGTTCGGCGTTCTAAAGCCTATAAAGTTCACCAAGGTGAGCTTTACAAGAAAAGTGCTACTGGAGTTATCCAAAGATGTATCTCTGAAGAGGAAGGATGGCGGCTCTTGGCTGAAATACATGCTGGCCTAGGCGGCCATCATGCTGCAGCCCGGGCCCTCGTAAGCAAGGCCTTCCGTATAAGTTTCTTTTGGCCAACGGCCCGAGAAGATGCACAAGCCCTTGTGCAACGTTGCGTGGGATGTCAGCTTTTCGCCAATCATAGTCATATGCCTCCCACCGCCCTACGAAAAATCCCCATTACTTGGCCCTTCGCGGTCTGGGGGCTAGATATGGTCGGACCCCTTAAAGAAGGAAGCCACAAGAGGAAGTATTTACTGGTTATGGTAGATAAATTCACTAAGTGGATATAGGCCAAACCAGTAAAAACGGTTGAAGCAGGACCAGTGATCGACTTTATATCCGGCAGGGTACACCGTTATGGTGTCCCACACAGCATCATCACTGATAACGGCTCCAATTTCACAGCCGATGAGGTAAAAAAACCGGTGTGCTAACTTGGTCGTTAAGCTCGATTATGCATCGGTCTACCACCCGCAAACTAACGGTCAAGTTGAACAGGCCAACGGTCTAATAATGAGTGTCATTAAACCCAGGCTGGTGTGCTTGCTACAGGAGTCAGATAATCATTTGGTCGAGGAACTCGATTCCATACTCTGGGGGTTGCGTACTACGCCTAACCACACGACCGGATATACACCTTTTTTCATGGTGTACGGTGCAGAAGTTGTCTTGCTCTGCGACACTATTCATGATTCACCTCGAGTGCGCATGTATGAAGAGAGAGAAGCCGAGCTCGATCAACAGGATAACCTGGAAGGCCTGAAGAGGAGTGCAATATTGCATGAGCCCATTCCGCATTTTATCAACAACAGGCTAAGAGATACCAAAGCAGAGAAGTGCGGGCAAAGACTTATAATGTTGGTGAACTTGTTTTATGCCTTCTTGAGAAGAACAAGGATAAGCTCAAACCAAAATGGGAGGGGCCCTTCATCATCGATGAAGTTCTCATGGGGGGGGAGCCTATTGCCTTCGTAATGCATCAGACAATCGCATGCTACCTCTTGAGCATGTGTTGGTTTTCCCTTGAAGAGGAAAGGGTGATGCAGCAAAGCAGCGTAAGTATTTCCCTTAGTTTTTGAGAACCAAGGTATCAATCCAGTAGGAGACCACGCGCGAGTCACCTCGTACCTACACAAACAAATAAGAACCTCACAACCAACGCGATAAAGGGGTTGTTAATCCCTTCACGGCCACTTGCAAGAGTGAGATCTGATAGAGATAATAATAATAATAATAAGATAAATATTTTTGGTATTTTTATGATATAGATTGAAAGTAAAGATTGCAAAACAAAATAGATTGAAAACTTATATGATGGAGAATAGGCTCGGGGGCCATAGGTTTCACTAGTGGCTTCTCTCAAGATATCATAAGTATTACGGTGGGTGAACAAATTACTGTCGAGCAATTGATAGAATTGAGCATAGTTATGAGAATATCTAGGTATGATCATGTATATAGGCATCACGACATGACAAGTAGACCGACTCCTGCCTGCATCTACTACTATTATTCCACACATCGACCGCTATCCAGCATGCATCTAGAGTATTAAGTTCATAAGAGCGGAGTAACGCTTTAAGCAAGATGACATGATGTAGACGGATAGACTCATGCAATATGATATAAATCCCATATTTTTATCCTCGATGGCAACAATACAATACATATCGTTTCCCTTTCTGTCACTGGGATCGAGCACCGCAAGATTTAACGCAAATCTAAGCACTTCTCCCATTGCAAGAAAGATAAATCTAGTAGGCCAAACCAAACTAATAATTCGAAGAGACTTGCAAAGATAACCAATAATACATTAAAGAATCCAGATAAGATTCAAATATTGTTCATAGATAATCTTGATCATAAACCCACAATTCATCGGATCTCGACAAACACACCGCAAAAGAAGATTACATCGAATAGATCTCCAAGAGAATCGAGGAGAACTTTGTATTGAGATCCACAGAGAGAGAAGAAGCCATCTAGCTAATAACTATGGACCCGAAGGTCTGAGGTAAACTACTCACACATCATCGGAGGGGCTATGGAGTTGATGTAGAAGCCCTCTGTGATCAATGCCCCCTCCGGCGGAGCGCCAGAAAAGGCCCCAAGATGGGATCTCACGGGTACAGAAGGTTGCGGCGGTGGAATTGGGTTTTCGTGGTTGACGATGTCCTGGACTAGGGGGTACTCCCCACGTCATCTCCCGATCTGTTAGATTGGGCCGAGGACCCCCATGGCCGTATACTCATGGGTCAGTTCGGACAGCTGCCGCATACATGGAAGATTTCTACAAGACTTGGTGATCAAGACAAGGACTCCTCCCCACCGGCGTATTCGGCTAGGACTCTTGTTATCCTAGGCCTCTGGTGCATTATATAAACTGAGGCCAGGCTAGCCGATAGATCATATACATACAATCATACCATAGGCTAGCTTCTAGGGTTTAGCCTTTCCGATCTCGTGGTAGATCAACTCTTGTAATACCCATATCATCAAAAGTAAATCGAGTAGGACGTAGGGTTTTACCTCCATCAAGAGGCCCCGAACCTGGGTAAAACATCGTGTTCCCTGCCTCCTGTTACCATCCGCCTTAGACACACGGTTCGGGACCCCCTACCCGAGATCCACCGATTTTGACACCGACATTGGTGCTTTCATTGAGAGTTCCGCTGTGTGATTGGCAAAAGGATTGATGGCTCGTTTGCAGGTCAACTGCGATGCCGGCATCTTCGTCGCCGGCTCGACTAGTCACCTTGGCTCGACTGAGGACCGTGATCCATCTCCGATCGTCATGTTCGGACGAGGGCCTTCATCAACATCAACTCCGATCTCTATGAAGATCATGGAGGAATCATCCATGGAGCTCGGGGGCTCAACGTCAACATTGCCCTCGGGCGACCGTGCTGTTTTTCCGAACAGCAAACTTGTATCTGCTGCGACCACCTCTTAGAGCATCGCTTCAATGATCCATTTGGTGTAATTGTGCAGAATTGAGTCTACAACAGCCATGTAAAATTTCGTCGAGTTCTGATGGAGGAATCTCCGACAATCTACGATATACCGGAGCCCTGTCAAATCTGGACGGAAATCTGGACGAGTTTAGGGCGTGGTCTCCAATGCCTAGCTCGGGGGTCCTTTGGAAGATCCAACCGTTCATCTACTGCGGAATTCCCATATCTACCACCCCCTCCAAATTTCAGCTCGATCCGACGGTTCAAACTCCAGGAACCTTCCGATGAGTGGATCAATTTTCGGATCCATTTTCTGCGCGAATACGGATCCAACCCGAATTCATGTTTCTTTATGAACGTGACATCGGACAACCTTTTTAGAGGAATTCTATTCTAGGGTATTGTGCGTTGTTTTTAAACACGTGCCCATAAATTTTTAAGCCTCCCCTGAGGTCGCCTTCATCATCATGCTGGTGTCAAACCAGTCCGGCGATATTGCTCCAAGGGTGTCGACCTGCGCTAGACACGTCGTCACTTTGTTGAGCCGAGCTCAACTTCTTCAGATCATCATCTCGGCAAGCCGAACAAGAGTCCGGCATCGCGAAGGATAAATCATCACCAACATCGCCGCCCCACGGATTACACGGAGCGGGCATACCGGCATCGTCGCACGGTCACTTCATCAAGCCGGCATCGACCACGTCACGACCTGCATCGGCATGGCCGCACTATTGCTTCTTCAAGCTGGTGTCCATCACGCCGACCTACTTAGACTCATCGGCTGACATCGAGGCTTCGATATCTCAGCTGGACCGGGGGCTTCGCCATCTCTTCATCAACCTACTCCGAAGACTTCGGCGTCACTAGCCGACCAGCTCTGTCACGTTAGCTGGACCGAGGGCTTTGCCTCGGCGAGCCAACCTTTGCCAGCATCGTCATACCCTCGCTTTATCGCCCATCAGGCAATGGGTGTGCGGATCGAGTCCCAATTTTGGGAATCACCTTTCTTCGGATTGCTACAACAAATAAACCAGGTGCTATTAATCCTAGTATTTTTTGCTTGTTTGGGTTTATTTTTCCCAAGGAATTATTACTCTGTTTTGTCCATCATCTGTACACAGGTATATCAAATGATGGCCGCATTAACGACGGTCGCGTGGTGGCTCGGTCAGTTTCCGTACATAGTCCGGCGAACGCCGCATCCGGAACTTGGACCGACCTGTGAATTCAGGCTTTGCCACGCCTTTACTACATCACGCCGATGCCCTGCATCGACATTGACTTCGGCTCCAGGCCATATTTCTTTTATTACTCACTTTGCATAAATTATTTATTATGCAATGATTTTTTAATTATTATTATTACTATTATCTCCGGTTTGCACTATTTTTTGTGCACAGGAAAATGATCCGGGGACTTCGTCGTCACTCTGCCGGTCTGCATTGACCGTGGTATGTCACCACTTCGGCGTGTCGAGCTCTCCGCTCCGCCACCTCGGGACCGGCTTGGGGGATGGAACCTTGTCCCGCATCAAGTTCGGACCGCGTCATCAATGCCGAACACATTAACCAGCTAAGTCGCTTTCATGCTCAAAGTTTTAATTTTTAACTTGTGTTCGGTTCGACCAAGCATTATACTTTTTGGAAAAAAGTTGCTTGTAAAAAATTTCCTTGTCCAAACTTTATTTGTGACACACATATTCAAATACCCGGTTTATTTGGGGGCTTCCTTTATGAAGTTTTTCCTCTTGCATATGATTATACTTGTACGACTGCGTTCCTTGTTCATGTATTACGCCACAATATGCACCATATTGACTTAAGCGATTTGCAAGCTGGGTTGCCTGGCTCCTGTGCTTACCCCTACATTCCCGATTGTTCGTCTAGGGAGTAAAGGGAGCACCTCTGCGATTGTCACGACCGGGTCCTCCAAGCTCTGACCTCAGACTGGATGAAGCCAAAAGCTAGCGCTCTTATTGTTTTCAATCATGGTCGGCACACAACGGAACTCATGAGTACAAAAAATCTATTGCACAAGTCTCATAGCAATAATGAGCACCAAAGAAAGGTATCGGTGGGGGTACTATTTTCTTCGAAGATGCTTCTTACACTTCGTCTGTAATATAGCATAAGTTCCATGAGCGCGCTTTGTCTGTTACAGCCTTATGTCCCAGTTGCCTGGTTATCGGAAACACTGTCGATATTCTCGACAGGTGGAGTACATAACACTTTTCGGTCCTTGACCGAAGAGGGAGAAGCCTACGGTTGGTTAAGACACGTTTAAAGTTCGGTTGAACAAATATATGATATAAGTACTTCGGTACATACAGTCATTATACATAGAATTCTTTTACCCAAGTCACTTGGGGGCTCTTAAAATTTATATGAGCTATTTTATAGTAAATGTGTTTTCTTCTTGGTTGTTGCAAAGTCTTTTTCTATCGCTACTTTTTTGATGTGAGTGTGTGGTCAATAGCCAGATAACCCATTTTCTCTCTAGTGACCGCTCGAGTTTAGTTCGCTAAACTGGTCTAACGAGAAGCACTCCGCCTTCGGGATAGGAGGCTGCAGCCGTAGGATGACCCGCTTGAAGTCTTGAGATCGGATGTGTAA
The DNA here is from genome assembly GCF_018294505.1 of Triticum aestivum. Lineage (NCBI taxonomy): Eukaryota > Viridiplantae > Streptophyta > Magnoliopsida > Poales > Poaceae > Triticum > Triticum aestivum. The sequence goes on along the minus strand of NC_057797.1, from coordinate 184,039,613 downwards.
TATTAATGCACGACAAAAGCACAATTTTTTCCCCAATTTTCGGATTGGCACCGAACACTTGATCTTGTTCAGACGTCAAGATCAAGTTTTTACTGACGTCATTATGATCCTCAGGTTGGTCGGCCGCACCCAACCTGAGTCTCGAGGACTCTGCACACCGCTTTTTGCGTCCTGAAGTATTTTGTTGAGCTAGGAGTTGATCCTCAGACCGATTTTGCAAATCAACCTGAGTCTCAGTGGCGACTGGGATCGGCGGTCTTATGTCATCCTTCAGGTGCATCTCGGGTTTTAGACCGATACACACCTTGAGGGCTACTAGCTATATATCTCGGCACAGAATAAATTGCACCAATCAAAAATATTGACAAAAAATTGGCCCACAGTCGGGGTGGTGCACCACCTCAGAAGCAGTCCGGCATAAAGCTCGGGCGCTAGTGGCTGGCTCCATAGAGGGCATTTCCAACATTAAGCTCGGCTAAACTCCTTCAACTCTCTTGGACCAAGATGATCTATGACATCTTGGATATAGTCCGGCGTTGGAGCTTGGACACAGTCCGGCGTTGGAGCTCGGATACATTTCGGCATTAGAGCTCGGAAGCAGTCCGACATTGGTGCTCGGCTGCAAAAGATACCTCGAATGCAGTCCGACGTTAGAGCTCGGACGCAAGAGGACACTGCCTCCCGGGAACAACTTCAAACCCGAGGTGTGGCATAAAAATAACAAGGCATTGATAAAGGCCGGAAACTTAAAGGGGCTCCTCGGATACCCGATGTGTAAACTCGTCGAATGCATTTCGGCGATCCTCAAGATCGAAGATGGGAAGATTTGTTGAACCAGTTTCCAAGACTGACAACCGAAGATGAAGAACGGTTCAGAAGAATCGAGGAGCGTCTCTAACTTGAAGACCGGTTTAGGGGGCTACTGACGGTGTCCTGGACTAGGGGTACTCCCCACGTCATCTCCCGATCTATTAGATTGGGCTGAGGACCCCCATGGCCATATACTCATGGGCCAGTTCGGACAGCTGCCGCATACATGGAAGATTCTACAAGACTTGGTGATCAAGACAAGGACTCCTCCCCACCAGCGTATTCGGCTAGGACTCTTGTTATCCTAGGCCTCTGGTGCATTATATAAACCGAGGGCAGGCTAGTCGATAGATCATATACATACAATCATACCATAGGCTAGCTTCTAGGGTTTAGCCTCTCCGATCTCGTGGTAGATCAACTCTTGTAATACCCATATCATCAAGAATAAATCGAGCAGGACGTAGGCTTTTACCACCATCAAGAGGGCCCAAACCTGGGTAAAACATCGTGTTCCCTGCCTCTTGTTACCATCCGCCTTAGACGCATAGTTCGGGACCCCCTACCTGAGATCCGCCAGTTTTGACACCAACAGTGGTGCTTCCTGATGTTTCCAAGGTACGTAGGTATATATAGGAGGAAGAAGTAGGTTGGTGGAGCCACGAGGGGCCCACGAGGGTGGAGGGCGCGCTTAGGGGGGTAGGCACGCCCCCTGCCTCGTGGCCTCCTCATTGGTTGCTTGACGTCCACTCCAAGTCCTCTGGATCATGTTTGTTCCAAAAATCACGCTCCTGAAGGTTTCATTCCGTTTGGACTCCGTTTGATATTCTTTTTCTATGAAACACTGAAATAGGCAAAAAAACATCAATTTCGGTTGGGCCTCCGGTTAATAGGTTAGTCCCAAAAATAATATAAAAGTGTATAAATAAGCCCATTAAACATCCAAAATATAATATATAATAGCATGGAGCAATAAAAAATTATAGATACGTTGGAGACGTATCAAGCATCCCCAAGCTTAATTCTTGCTCGTCCTCGAGTAGGTAAATGATAAAAACAGAATTTTTGATGTGGAATGCTTCCTAACATATTTCTCAATGTAATTTTCTTTATTGTGGCATGAATGTTCAGATCCGAAAGATTCAAGATAAAAGTTTAATATTGACATAAAAATAATAATACTTCAAGCATACTAATTAAGCAATCATGTCTTCTCAAAATAACATGGCCAAAGAAAGTTCATCCCTACAAAATCATATAGTTTGGTCATGCTCCATTTTCGTCACACAAACACAAGAATGCTCTCATCATGCACAACCCCGATGACAAGCCAAGCAATTGTTTTATACTTTAGTAATCTCAAACTTTTTTCAACTTTCACGCAATACATGAGCGTGAGCCATGGATATAGCACTATGGGTGGAATAGAATATAATGAAGGGGGTTATGTGGAGAAGACAAAAAAGGAGAAAGTCTCACATTGACGTGGCTAATCAATGGGCTAGGGAGATGCCCATCAATTGATGTCAATGCAAGGAGTAGGGACTGCCATGCAACGGATGCACTAGAGCTATAAATGTAGGAAAGCTCAACAAAAGAAACTAAGTGGGTGTGCATCCAACTTGCTTACTCACGAAGACCTAGGGCACTTGAGGAGGCCCATTGTTGGAATATACAAGCCAAGTTCTATAATGAAAAATTCCCACTAGTATATGAAAATGACAAAACAAGAGACTCTCTATCATAAAGATCATGGTGCTACTTTGAGGCACAAGTGTGGAAAAAAGGATAGTAGCATTGCCCCTTTATATATATATGGGGCCTTTTTTTATTTGGCCTTTCTCCCTTTTTTGGAGAATGCTCTATTAATGATGATCATCACACTTCTATTTATTTACAACTCAATGATTACAACTCGATACTAGAACAAGATATGACTCGATATGAATGCCTCCGGCGGTGTATCAGGATGTGCAATGACTCATGAGTGACATGTATGAAAGAATTATGAACGGTGGCTTTGCCACAAATACGATGTCAACTTCATGATCATGCAAGGCAATATGACAATGATGATGTGTGTCATAATAAACGGAACGATGGAAAGTTGCATGGCAATATATCTCGGAATGTCTATGGAAATGCCATAATAGGTAGGTATGGTGGCTGTTTTGAGGAAGATATAAGGAGGTTTATGTGTGATAGATTGTATCGTATCACGGGCTTTGCATGCACCGGCGAAGTTTGCACCAACTCTCATGGTGAGAAAGGGCAATGCACGGTACCGAAGAGGCTAGCAATGATGGAAGGGTGAGAGGGCGTATAATCCATGGACTCAACATTAGTCATAAATAACTCACATACTTATTGCAAAAATATACAAGTCATCAAAAACCAAGTATTACGTGCATGCTCCTAGGGGTATAGATTGGTAGGAAAAGACCATCGCTCGTCCCCGACCGCCACTCATAAGGAAGACAATCAAATAACACCTCATGTTTCAAATTTGTTACACAATGTTTACCATACGTGCATGCTACGGGACTTGCAAACTTTAACACAAGTATTTCTCAAATTCACAACTACTCAACTAGCATAACTTTAGTATCACTATCTCCATATCTCAAAACAATCATCAAGTATCAAACTTCTCTTAGTATTCAATGCACTTATATGGAAGTTTTTATTATTCCTAAAAGCAAATTACCATGCTGTTCTAAAAGACTCTCAAAATAATATAAGTGAAGCATGAGAGATCAATTATTTCTATAAAATGAAACCACCACCGTGCTCTAAAAGATATAAGTGAAGCACTAGAGCAAAAACTATATAGCTCAAAAGGTATAAGTGAAGCACATAGAGTATTCTAATAAATTCCGATTCATGTGTGTCTCTATCAAAAGGTGTGTACAGCAAGGATGATTGTGGTAAACTAAAAGGCAAAGACTCAAATCATACAAGACGCTCCAAGAAAAACACATATCATGTGGTGAATAAAAATATAGCTCCAAGTAAAGTTACCGATGAACGAAGACAAAAGAGGGGATGCCTTCCGGGGCATCCCCAAGCTTAGGCTTTTTGGTGTCCTTGGATTTTACCTTGGGGTGCCTTGGGAATCCCCAAGCTTAGGCTCTTTCCACTCCTTGTTCCATAATCCATCAAATCTTTACCCAAAACTTGAAAACTTCACAACACAAAACTTAACAAAAAATCTCGTGAGCTCCGTTAGCGAAAGAAAACAAAACACCACTTCAAGGTACTGTAATGAACTCATTATTTATTTATATTGGTGTTAAACCTACTGTATTACAACTTTTATATGGTTTATAAACTCCATTACTAGCCATAGATTCATCAAAATAAGCAAACAACACACGAAAAACAGAATCTGTCAAAAACAGAACAGTCTGTAGTAATCGGTATCAAACGCATACTTATGGAACACAAAAAATTCTAAAATAAATATCTGGAAGTGAGGAATTTATTTATTAATCATCTTCAAAAAGAATTAACTAAATATCACTCTCCAATAAAAAATGGCAGCAATTCTCGTGAGCACTAAAGTTTCTGTTTTTTACAGCAAGATCAAAAAGACTTTCCCCAAGTCTTCCCAATGGTTCTACTTGGCACAAACACTAATTAAAAAAAACACAAAAAAACAGAGGCTAGATAAATTATTTATTATTAAACAGGCACAAAAAGCAAGGAATAAAAATAAAATTGGGTTGCCTCCCAACAAGCGCTATCGTTTAACGCCCCTAGCTAGGCATAAAAGCTTATCCGAGAAATTTCCGGTTTAGCGGCCATCTTATTAACTAAGGTGGCCTGCTTATCCGAGATTTCAGCAATTAATTTTTCAAGATGAGCAATCTGAGATTTCAAACCATAAAGTTCCTTAGACATGTCATCAAGCTCTTTATTCATGAACTCCATAAAGCCTTTTTGTTCCTTAATCTCGTTTCTAAAGAAATTATTATGCTCAAATTGTAAAGTCATAAAGCTTCTGACGTTGCTTTCAATCTCTTCCAACCTTTTAAGGTGAAGATCACCAAATCTAGGCAGGGCCATAAGGGCAACAAGCAACAAGAGGCAAGCAAAAAGAGGTGAACAGAAAGAGAGGGTGAATCAAACGGCAAGGGTGAAGTGCGGGAGAGGAAAACGAGAGGCAAATGGCAAATAATGTAATGCGAAGGATAAGAGTTGTGATGGGTACTTGGTATGTCTTGACTTGGCGTAGATCTCCCCGGCAACGGCGCCGGAAATCCTTCTTACTACCTCTTGAGCATGCATTGGTTTTCCCTTGAAGAGGAAAGGGTGATGCAGCAAAGCAGCGTAAGTATTTCCCTTAGTTTTTGAGAACCAAGGTATCAATCCAGTAGGAGATCACGCGCGAGTCACCTCGTACCTACACAAACAAATAAGAACCTCGCAACCGACGCGATAGAGGAGTTGTCAATCCCTTCATGGCCACTTGCAAGAGTGCGATATGATAGAGCTAATAATAATAAGATAAATATATTTGGTATTTTTATGATATAGATTGAAAGTAAAGATTGCGAAACAAAATAGATTGAAAACTTATATGATGGAGAATAGGCCCGGGGGCCATAGGTTTCACTAGTGGCTTCTCTCAAGATAGCATAAGTATTACGGTGGGTGAACAAATTACTGTCGAGCAATTGATAGAATTGAGCATATGTAGGATCTAGAAGTAGATGTGTCTAGAGGGGGGTGATTAGACATTTAGTGCTAAAGTTGCAATTTTTAGGCCTTTTTGGTTTGAGTGGAGTTTTAGGCACAATTTCAACATACACAATACATATCAAGCAAGCATGCAAAGAGTATATGAGCAGCGGAATGTAAAGCATGCAACTTGCAAGAATGTAAGGGGAAGGGTTTGGAGAATTCAAACGCAATTGGAGACACGGATGTTTTTCCCGTGGTTCGGATAGGTGGTGCTATCCTACATCCACATTGATGGAGACTTCAACCCACGAAGGGTAACGGTTGCGCGAGTCCACGGAGGGCTCCACCCACGAAGGGTAACGGTTGCGCGAGTCCACGGAGGGCTCCACCCACGAAGGGTAACGGTTGCGCGAGTCCACGGAGGGCTCCACCCACGAAGGGTCCACGAAGAAGCAACCACCCACAAAGGGTCCACGAAGAAGCAACCACCCACAAAGGGTCCACGAAGAAGCAACCACCCACAAAGGGTCCACGAAGTAGCAACCTTGTCTATCCCACCATGGCCATCGCCCACGAAGGACTTGCCTCACTAGCGGTAGATCTTCACGAAGTAGGCGATCTCCTTGCCCTTACAAACTCCTTGGTTCAACTCCACAATCTTGTCGGAGGCTCCCAAGTAACACCTAGCCAATCTAGGAGACACCACTCTCCAAGAAGTAACAAATGGTGTGTAGGTAATGAACTCCTTGCTCTTGTGCTTCAAATGATAGTCTCCCCAACACTCAACTCTCTCTCATAGGATTTGGATCTGGTGGAAAGAAGATTTGAGTGGAAAGCAACTTGGGGAAGGCTAGAGATCAAGATTCATATGGTAGGAATGGAATATCTTGGTCTCAACACATGAGTAGGTGGTTCTCTCTCATAACATATGAGTTGGAATTGTGTATGTGTTCTGATGGCTCTCCCCACGAATGAAGAGGAGGTGGAGGGGTATATATAGCCTCCACACAAAATCCAACCGTTACACACAGTTTTCCAATCTCGGTGGGACCGAATCAACAAACTCGGTCGGACCGAAAAGGTAAACCTAGTGACCATTAGAGATTTTCGGTGGGACTGACATGCAACTCGGTAGGACCGATATGGTTAGGGTTTGGGCATAACGTAATCTCGATGAGACCGATTACACAAACTCGGTGAGACCGAGTTTGGTAATAAGCTAACCAGAGAGTTGGTCAGGTAAACTCGGTGGGACCGATTTGCTCTTTCGGTGAGACCGAAAAGTTACGAAAAGGAAACAAAGAGTTTACACTGCAATCTCGGTGGGACCGATTCGCTCTTTCGGTGAGACCGAAAAGTTACGAAAGGGAAACAGAGAGTTTGCAATCCCATCTCGGTGAGACCGAGATCCCTATCGGTAGAACCGAATTGCTAGGGTTTGGCAGTGGCTTATGACAAGTGAAACTCGGTGGCGCTGGATAGAAAGAATCGGTAGGACCGAGTTTGGCTTAGGGTTTAGGTCATATGTGGAAGTGGGAAAGTAGTTGAGAGTTTTGGAGCATATCACTAAGCACATGAAGCAAGAGGCTCATTAAGCAACACCTCATCCCTCCTTGATAGTATTGGCTTTTCCTATGGACTCAATGTGATCTTGGATCACTAAAATGTAAAATGAAGAGTCTTGAGCTTGAGGCTTTAGCCAATCCTTTGTCCTTAGCATCTTGAAGGAGTTCCCACAACCTTTAGTCCATGCCACTCCATTGTTGAACTTATCTGAAACATGCTAGATAGAAATGTTAGTCCAACAAGAGATATGTTGTCATCAATTTTCAAAACCACCTAGGGAGCACTTGTGCTTTCAATCTCCCCCTTTTTGGTAATTGATGGCAACATACATCAAAGCTTTAGATAAAGATATAAAGAACAGCAAGTAAAGCTTTGGAAGGACATGTAACAAGCATAGGCTCCCCCTACATGTATGCACTCATGTGAATATGAAATATAGAGGCATGTGAGAGCATAACCATGACAGAGTAGGCAATGTGTTACATGTATCTTGGCCATATGCATCAGAGCAAAAGATTATCAAGGAGAATACCTTCATGCTCATGAGTCCTTGCAAACAGTATGTACATAAGCAAGAACTCCTCATACTCATGATTTTGATGCATATACTTACCTTGTGGTCTTGAGTTGGCTTAGGATGGAATGAACCTGCACAAACAAAGTTAGATAACACAAGTACATCCACTAGCCAGAGTAAACAAAAGAAACCACAAGAATACCAAGACTGGGATGACATGTAGAGAGTGAGTGCAAGGTATCACATTGGATTCAACATGTCCCCAAGAATAAAGATATGCAATGAATTTGACTGATTTCTTTCCCTTAGGTGTCTTGCTCCCCCTGAATCTTACATGGGATATTGGGAGAAGATAGGGAACAGAAAATCAGAGCTGAAAGATACAAATGGATAGAACTTAATGCAAATAAGCGTATATGAACATGTCTTTCCCCCACAAAGACATGTGACATCTCTCCTCTTGAACATCAAGCATCTGGGATCCTTGAGTATTTTCTCTCCCTGGAAATCTCTCTCTCCCCCTTAATAACATCTGGGAAATCTCTCTCTCCCCCTTAACAACATCTGGGATCCTTGAGACTTTCTCCTGCAAGCTTTGATGTGATCTCTCTCTCCCCCTTTGACATCAATTTTCAAGAAGGGCTTTCTGGAATCTGTCGTATAGGTTTGGTCCTTGAGACTCAGCACAAAGCAAAGGATAAAATTGTGATGCTTGTAGAGGACAAGATTCATTGAGTGGAGCTGGATCAGAAGAAATGTAGAACAAGTGGCAAACTGTTTTTCTGATTGCAAAGTCGGTGGCACCGAGTGGCATATTTCGGTGGTACCAAAAAGATTCGGTTGGACCGAAAATTGCAAGTCGGTGAAACCGAGTTTACACAGAGAAAAACACTTGTCACCTCAGCTCACTAGACATGTAGGATCTCACAAAGATTTGCAATGAATTACCTGAAGGATTTGCAAGGAATTAAATGCAGAAAATGCAGAACAAAAACAAAGAAAGAAGAGAAGAAACTGAAAGATCTAGATGGAGTTTTTTTTTGTTTTTGAAAAAGAGAAAGAAACTAAACATGCATGAGACAAATGCAATAACACAGAAAAGAACACAAGAGAACTTCATCTAGAGTTGGGCGGTGACATAGTCACCTATGTTAGAGTATATTGACTTAGGAGTCAAGTGAGAACACTTGATCATAGGTCATACTCATCGTTTAAGCTCAAAATGGGGTTACCATTTTTCGTTTAAGCATCTTGATGTATTCACATCTTGTTGAGTTGCTTTGACTCATGTCTTGGAGTAAAGCTTCTCTAAGATGGAATAACATACCTTGGGTGGTGGTGTGGTTCTTGCTCATGTAGTTGAACTTGTGTGGGTGCTCAAGGTTGATGTAGCTCATCAAGAGTTGGGAGCACCACTTGGAGTTTGAGTTCATCTACCTACATGGGTTAGTTCTTGCAAGGAAGAGCACTTGTGTATCCAAAAATGACAATCATGAAGCTCAACATAGAATTTGTCAAAGGATATGTTTGAATGATTTTGTGCTTCCTTGTCTTCAACCACCATTGTGTAGAGTCTTGGTGATGTAGAGATTGCTCAAGATGTGAGTGAGTCGCAATCTCATAGAATTAGATTCAACCAAGCACCTACATGGGTTAGACAACATGCAAGGTACAAATATATTCAAGACATAAGATAGTCATCATAAGAGATATATCATGGATTAGTCATAAGCTCATGTATTGCATGTATCCAATGGAGTTTCTACTCCAAGTTCGAAGCATCAATGATGTTCAATTCACCTCTCAACCTGCAAAGTACTTTCTCATCAAGAGGTTTAGTAAATATATCCGCTAATTGCTTATCGGTGCGAACGTGCTTAAGATTAATGTCACCCTTAGCAACATGGTCTCGAATGAAATGATGACGAACTTCAATATGCTTAGTTCGAGAACGCTGTACAGGATTATGACCAATTTTGATAGCACTTTCATTGTCACAAATCAGTGGAACATGTTTCACATAAATCCCATAATCTTTAAGAGTTTGGGTCATCCAAAGTAATTGAGCACAACATGAACCAGCGGCAATGTATTCTGCTTCGGTGGTGGATAAGGATACCGAGTTTTGTTTCTTGGAAGACCAAGACACAAGAGATCTACCAAGAATTGACAAGTACTCGAAGTGGACTTTCTATCAACCTTGTCTCCGGCATAATCCGAGTCGGAATAGCCAACAAGATCAAAAGAAGACCTCTTAGGATACCAAATGCCAAAATTTGGTGTATGGATTAAATATCTCACTATCCTTTTCACAGCCTTAAGATGACATTCTTTAGGAGCAGCTTGATATCGTGCACACATGCACACGCTTAGCATAATATCGGGACGTGAAGCACATAGGTATAACAATGAACCAATCATAGAGCGATAAACCTTTTGATCAACCGGTTCACCATCTTTGGTCAAATCATTATGTCCACTAGTAGGCATGGGTGTAGACATACCTTTGCATTCTTGCATATTGAACTTCTTGAATAAGTCCTTGGTGTACTTCATTTGAGAGACAAATGTACCTTCCTTAGTTTGCTTGATTTGCAAACCGAGAAAGAATTTGAGTTCACTCATCATAGACATCTCAAACTTCTCTGACATAAGCTTTCCAAACTTTTCACTAAAGAGAGGGTTAGTTGAACCAAATATGATATCATCAACATAAATTTGGCATACAAATAGTTCTCCATTAACCCTTTTAGTAAAAAGAGTAGAATCAATTTTACCAATTTCAAAACCACTTGTAATAAGGAACTTGGTCAAGCATTTATACCATGCTCTAGGAGCTTGTTTAAGACCATAAAGAGCTTTGTGAAGTTTGTAAACATGATTTGGTTTCTTAGGATTGATAAAGCCGGGAGGTTGTTTGACATAAACTTCCTCCTCTATTTAACCATTTAGAAAAGCACTTTTAATGTCCATTTGGTACAAGGTGATATTATGGTGATTAGCATAGGCAAGTAAGATGCGAATGGACTCAAGTCTAGCAACGGGAGCATATGTCTCACCATAGTCCATACCTTCGACTTGTGTGTACCCTTGGGCGACGAGACGTGCTTTGTTGCGAACCACTTGTCCATCTTCATCTTGCTTGTTGCGAAACACCCATTGTGTACCAATGATGTTGTGGTTGTTGTCGGGCTTCTCAACCAATGTCCAAACTTGGTTTCTCTCAAAGTTGTGTAGCTCTTCATGCATAGCGTTTATCCAATCTGGATCTTCCAATGCTTCTTCAACCTTCATAGATTCAATGCTAGAGATGAATGAATAGTTTTCACAAAAGTTAGCTAAACGAGTTTTTGAGCGAGTGATTCTCCCGGTTTGTATATCATTGAGGATTTGCTCGACGGGATGATCTTTGGCAATTCTTGCTCGAACTCGTGAGAGCTTTTGCTTGGGTCTTCGTTGAACATCTTCTTCATCTTGTTCTTCTTCTTGGCCTTCTTCATTGTTGACGTCATCGTTCTCTTGTCGTGGTGGAGGAGGTTGTTGATGTTCGTCTTGATGCATTTCCTCGTTTTCTTCATCTTGGTGTGTCCCACTTGTGGATGCTTCCGTGTCAATTCTTGGTTCACCTTGTCGTGAAGTAGAAGCTTCCACTTGGACGGATGAAGTACTCTCCTTCACCTCCGTTGGACGAATTTTGCCAATGGACAAGTCTTGGATTGCTTCTGAAGGGTCTTTGTCTCCTACATCAATTGGCAATTGCTCTACTTGCGAGCCATTAGATTCATCAAACTTCACATCTACCGTCTCTTCAACCTTTCGGGTGAAATTGTTGTAGACACGGTAAGTGTGAGAGTTTGAGCCATAACCAAGTAGAAAACCTTCATGAGATTTAGGAGCAAACTTTGAACGACGATGCTTATCAAGAATGTAGCACTTTGAGCCGAATACTCGAAAGTATCCAACTTGGGGTTTGTTACCGGTGAGAAGCTCATATGCCATCTTGCCGAGTAGCTTGTGAAGATATAAGCGATTTGTTGCGTGACAAGCTGTCTCAACCGCTTCTGCCCAAAAGTGCTTCGGCGTCTTGTATTCATCAAGCATCGTTCTTGCCATTTCGATGAGCGTCCGGTTCTTCCTCTCAACGACTCCATTTTGTTGAGGTGTGTACGTAGCCGAGAACTCGTGTGAAATCCCTTCTTCGTCAAGAAAGGTGTCCACATTTGCGTTCTTGAACTCCGTTCCGTTGTCACTCCGAACCTTCTTGATCTTCACGTCAAACTGATTTTGGGCCTTCCTAGCGAAGTTTTTAAAGATCTTCTGGACCTGCGACTTGTCATTAAGAAAGAACACCCACGTAAATCTTGAAAAATCATCAACTATAACTAGACCAAAAGAATTTCCACCGAGACTCTTGTAGGCGCTGGGACCAAAAAGATCCATATGAAGTAGCTCGAGTGGCCTCCTTGTGGTCATGATGTTCTTCACGGGATGTCTTCCTCCAACCTGTTTACCTACTTGACAAGCACTGCAAAGTCTATCCTTATCAAATATGACATCGTTAACTCCAAGGATATGATTTCCTTTAATAAGCTTGTCAAGGTTTCTCATGCCAACGTGACCTAGTCGTCTATGCCACAACCAACCTTTTGAGGATTTAGCAACAAAGCAAGTTTTAGGTGTGCCTTTTTAGAGAAATCGACAATGTAAAGATCACCTCTACGCATACCGGTAAAGACCATTTTATGATTGTCTCGACAAAATACTTGGCAATCTACCTCAGTAAATAGGACATTCAAACCGAAATCAGCAAGTCTAGATACTGAAAGTAAGTTGTAGCCGAGAGATTCAACGAGCATGACATTTTGAATGGAACTATCATGTGAGATGGCCACCTTACCAAGGCCAACCACTTTACCCTTTGAATTATCACCAAAGGTGACATATTTTCGAGGGCCGTCATTTTCAGCAAGCTCACGGAACATCTCTTCATCTCCGGTCATATGATCAGTACATCCACTATCAAGAACCCATTCCTTTCCTCCTGACTCATATCCCCGAAGATTTGCCATAAGACCAAAATGTCTCATTGCATCATCAAGATCGAAGTCACTATCATCATCATCATCATAGTATCCATATTCACCATAATCTTGTGACTCATCATTTCCTAGAGAGGGTAATTCATTAGATAAATGATCATCAAAGTGGTCACCTTTATGAATTCTTATAGCTTCGAATATGATATCACTAATGATTCCAACATCTCCTTTAGCTCGCTTGAGATTGGCAAGCTCAAATAGATAATCACCAAAACTAGGATCACTAGAGTTCATCTTACTCAAGGCAATAGATTTATGGAGAATTTCATCCAAATTTTCAAGGAATGATCGGGAAATCGTTCCTCAAGAAATTTCCATATAGTATAGGCACAATTAAGAGTAGGCAAACTAGCAATCAAATTTTTGGGCAATCCTCTAATGATGAGCTCAATAGTTCTAAGATTGCGAATCATGTCAATATCTTCATCTAGGGTAGGATGCAAAGGATCAATATGAGGTGCACAAGGGCTAGCAATATACTTGTTCAAATGATATTGATTGAAAATTACAAGCATCTCATTTTTCCACTCATGAAAATACTCTCCATCAAGAATAGGCACTCTATGTCTAAGACTCCCTAAGGTAGACACATCCATCTTCCTCCAATGGTGATTAAACCAAGGCAATGGAGACCAAAGCTCTGATACCACTTGTAGGATCTAGAAGTAGATGTGTCTAGAGGGGGGGTGATTAGACACTTAGTGCTAAAGTTGCAACTTTTAGGCCTTTTTGGTTTCAGTGGAGTTTTAGGCACAATTTCAACATACACAATACATATCAAGCAAGCATGCAAAGAGTATATGAGCAGCGGAATGTAAAGCATGCAACTTGCAAGAATGTAAGAGGAAGGGTTTGGAGAATTCAAACGCAATTGGAGACACGGATGTTTTTCCCGTGGTTTGGATAGGTGGTGCTATCCTACATCCATGTTGATGGAGACTTCAACCCACGAAGGGTAACGGTTGTGCGAGTCCACGGAGGGCTCCACCCACGAAGGGTAACGGTTGCGCGAGTCCACGGAGGGCTCCACCCACGAAGGGTAACGGTTGCGCGAGTCCACGGAGGGCTCCACCCACGAAGGGTAACGGTTGCGCGAGTCCATGGAGGGCTCCACCCACGAAGGGTCCACGAAGAAGCAACCACCCACAAAGGGTCCACGAAGAAGCAACCACCCACAAAGGGTCCACGAAGAAGCAACCACCCACAAAGGGTCCACGAAGTAGCAACCTTGTCTATCCCACCATGGCCATCGCCCACGAAGGACTTGCCTCACTAGCGGTAGATCTTCACGAAGTAGGCGATCTCCTTGCCCTTACAAACTCCTTGGTTCAACTCCACAATCTTGTCGGAGGCTCCCAAGTAACACCTAGCCAATCTAGGAGACACCACTCTCCAAGAAGTAACAAATGGTGTGTAGGTAATGAACTCCTTGCTCTTGTGCTTCAAATGATAGTCTCCCCAACACTCAACTCTCTCTCATAGGATTTGGATCTGGTGGAAAGAAGATTTGAGTGGAAAGCAACTTGGGGAAGGCTAGAGATCAAGATTCATATGGTAGGAATGGAATATCTTGGTCTCAACACATGAGTAGGTGGTTCTCTCTCAGAACATATGAGTTGGAATTGTGTATGTGTTCTGATGGCTCTCCCCACGAATGAAGAGGAGGTGGAGGGGTATATATAGCCTCCACACAAAATCCAACCGTTACACACAGTTTTCCAATCTCGGTGGGACCGAATCAACAAACTCGGTCGGACCGAAAAGGTAAACCTAGTGACCGTTAGAGATTTTCGGTGGGACTGACATGCAACTCGGTAGGACCGATATGGTTAGGGTTTGGGCATAACATAATCTCGGTGAGACCGATTACACAAACTCGGTGAGACCGAGTTTGGTAATAAGCTAAGCAAAGAGTTGGTCAGGTAAACTCGGTGGGACCGATTTGCTCTTTCGGTGAGACCGAAAAGTTACGAAAAGGAAACAAAGAGTTTACACTGCAATCTCGGTGGGACCGATTCGCTCTTTCGGTGATACCGAAAAGTTACGAATGGGAAACAGAGAGTTTGCAATCCCATATCGGTGAGACCGAGATCCCTATCGGTAGAACCAAATTGCTAGGGTTTGGCAGTGGCTTATGACAAGTGAAACTCAGTGGCGCCGGATAGAAAGAATCGGTAGGACCGAGTTTGGCTTAGGGTTTAGGTCATATGTGGAAGTGGGAAAGTAGTTGAGAGTTTTGGAGCATATCACTAAGCACATGAAGCAAGAGGCTCATTAAGCAACACCTCATCCCTCCTTGATAGTATTGGCTTTTCCTATGGACTCAATGTGATCTTGGATCACTAAAATGTAAAATGAAGAGTCTTGAGCTTGAGGCTTTAGCCAATCCTTTGTCCTTAGCATCTTGAAGGAGTTCCTACAACCTTTAGTCCATGCCACTCCATTGTTGAACTTATCTGAAACATGCTAGATAGAAATGTTAGTCCAACAAGAGATATGTTGTCATCAATTATCAAAACCACCTAGGGAGCACTTGTGCTTTCAGCATAGTTATGAGAATATCTAGGTATGATCATGTATATAGGCATCACGTCCGTGACAAGTAGACCGACTCCTGCCTGCATCTACTACTATTATTCCACACATCGACCGCTATCTAGCATGCATCTAGAGTATTAAGTTCATAAGAACGGAGTAACGCTTTAAGCAAGATGACATGATGTAGAGGGATAAACTCATGCAATATGATATAAACCCCATCTTTTTATCCTCGATGGCAACAATAGAATACATGTCGTTTCCCTTTCTGTCACTGGGATCGAGCACCGCAAGATTAAACCCAAAGCTAAGCACTTCTCCCATTGCAAGAAAGATCAATATAGTAGGCCAAACCAAACTGATAATTCGAAGAGACTTGCAAAGGTAACCAATCATACATAAAAGAATTCAGAGAAGATTCAAATATTGTTCATAGATAATCTTGATCATAAACCCACAATTCATTAGATCTGGACAAACACGCCGCAAAAGAAGATTACATCGAATAGATCTCCAAGAGAATCGAGGAGAACTTTGTATTTAGATCCAAAGAGAGAGAAGAAGCCATCTAGCTAATAACTATGGACCCAAAGATCTGAGGTAAACTACTCACACATCATCGGAGGGGCCATGGAGTTGATGTAGAAGCCCTCCGTGATCAATGCCCCCTCCGGCGGAGCGCCGAAAAAGGCCCCAAGATGGGATCTCACGGGTACAGAAGGTTGCGGCAGTGGAATTAGGTTTTCGTGGTGCTCCCAGATGTTCCCAGGGTACGTAGGTATATATAGGAGGAAGAAGTAGGTCGGTGGAGCCACGAGGGGCCCATGAGTGTGGAAGGCGCGCCCCCTGCCTCGTGGCCTCCCCGTTGGTTGCTTGACATCCACTCCAAGTCCTCTAGATCACAATTGTTCCAAAAATCACGCTCCCGAAGGTTTCATTCCGTTTGGACTCCGTTTGATATTCTTTTTCAAAAAAAACACTGAAATACGCAAAAAAACAGCAATTTGGGCTAGGCCTCCGGTTAATAGGTTAGTTCCAAAAAATAATATAAAAGTGTATAAATAAGCTCATTAAACATCTAAAATAGAATATATAATAGCATGGAGCAATCAAAAATTATAGATACGAGACGTATCATCGCCTCGAGCCGAATCCTTGGAACGCTGCTTGGCTACGAAGATTCTACGCATAGTTCGACCACATCCTTTTCTTCGTCCTTTTTGTTTTCCTTCTCTTTCTCTCCTCTTCCTTTTTTCTTATATCCTTTCCAGTGTATGTTCGAATATGCTAAACTATTCGGGGTACACATATTTAAATGTATACACCCCACTATGACTGGGGGCTTCTTTGACGAAGCTTCTATTTAAAAGCTTAGAGCTTACATGAAATATGCAGTTTGTTCTATGCACCTTTTTGCCCTTATATGCAACTCTATGACTTAAGTTTTTGCCAAGCCGGGTTGCCTCGCTCCTGTGTTTATACCCTATCTTGCCGATTGTTTGGCTAGGGTGTGAAGGGAGCACCTCTGCGGTTGTTACAACCGGGTAATCCGGACCTGTACCTCAGACAGGAGAAGCCGAAAGCTAGCGCTCTTAAGGGAATAACTGGTCGGCAAGCAACAACAGAATGTATACGTTTCTGTAACTCTTCTCAGAAGGGAAAATATACGGGGTTGGCTCCCCGTAATTTGGATCAAAGCCTAGGCATGCATAATTAGGCATGCCAAACCCAAGGAAAGGAACCCCTAACAGAACTATTTTCCTTGGAAGATGTTTCTTACGATAAATAAATAATATAACATAACTCTCCGAACAAAAATTGATCTGTTTGAGCAATATGGTCGAATTGCCTGGTTTTCAGACATAGTGCATGTTTTTTGCATTCCTACATAATATCCAGAAA
Organism: Triticum aestivum; assembly: GCF_018294505.1. Lineage (NCBI taxonomy): Eukaryota > Viridiplantae > Streptophyta > Magnoliopsida > Poales > Poaceae > Triticum > Triticum aestivum. Next base: position 184,022,495 of record NC_057797.1, on the reverse strand, counting down.
CACTCCACCTTCCTGGTTCGGGGGTTAAAGCCGAAGGCCTGCGATGACAATTTTTTGACATGTTCGGCTGGAGATAAGGTTGATCATATAGTACATTGGTACATTGAATCAAATGCCTACACCTTATCTATACCATCTATAAGACTGTCTAAACTATAGTCTTCTTGCGAATACTTCACAGCTATCATTACTTGGTCATACACCAAGTACACTGGAATCTCTTTCCCGTCTGGTCCCTGCGGCCCAACTCGGGCCATATGATTTGGATCTAGCTTGGTATAGCGTGTTTTCACCATCGCCCAGGCTTCTCGTGTGCCTTCGCGACATGTGGACGCCTTCCATAGCTCAAAGCGGCGTCGAGCACCTTTGAACGGGCTCGTGAAAGCCTCCATACTTTCTGGAGGGGTATCGGATGGCCATAAAGCCTTGGCCATACTTCTCATGGCTTTCTGGGCCCGCTCATGCACCACAGACAGCTCCTTAAGCATGTCGCCTCGAAATCTGGATACTTCTTCTTCAGGTCGACCGGTTAATAGACCTACAACAACAAAGTTATGGTATTATGAATTGTGTAATAATATGAGTCTCTCTGATGGTTCTAAAAAGTCATACCGAATATGTCGCCTTTCAACTTCTCATTCTCTTTTCGTGCGGCCGATAACTGATCCTTTAAGCTCTTTATCTGCAGCAACAAAGTTATGCTATTCTGAATTGTGTAATAATATGAGTCTCTCTGATGGTTCTAAAAAGTCATACCAAATATGTCGCCTTTCAACTTCTCATTCTCTTTTCGTGCGGCCGATAACTGATCCTTTAAGCTCTTTATCTCTTTGGATTGTTTGTATTTTTCCTCCTCATGTTTATCCTTCTAACCAGTGGTCATTGCAGGCTTTTTCATCTCCGCAAGTTTGGCGGTGACGACATTAAGTTGTGTCTGGTTTGTTTTCAGTTCCAGGGACAACGCAGTGTTCTTCTCCTTGAGAACCTGCAGGTCACATCGATCCTTAAATTGGTTGGCCTCACCGCTTCAAGTCTCGGGGGCTACTGGCACATATCTATTAAATTTGCACAAACTCTTACCTGTATATCCTTTGAGAACAGTTGAGTAACTTCGGCAAGTCCGTCTCGAGCGGCTCGGATATATGCATCCACGGAGCGCTCATGGCCTCTTTCAATCGACAGTGATTCATTATGCTCTCCACCTCGGAATTCGTGACAGATACATCATCTGAATCCTCATGAGGGGGCAGACCTGGCACTACATCAGCCCTCGTCCTGGTCGACGAGTCCGGGGCCGGATTGGCTGACATTCAGATAGCAGGGCGTTTTCCCATTGTGTGCCGCGTGGTCCTCCTAAAACAAAGGTAGAAGGAAACTTTAACAATCCGAACTCGTGCTTAGGCACATATCAATGAACATACCTCTTTGAAGATAGAGGGGGCTCTATAGTGCTCTCGTTTTCCTTTTGTTTTGAACGATTACCCTGTGTAGAGGCCGCTCTCGAGGGAGTGCGGCCTGCCGAGTGCTGATCCTATGAAGTACAGTTTAGTATAATGGATAAGGTGCAAGTAGGGACCTCTTTTTGAGAAAGCTCTTTGAATACTTACAATGGAGAAGGGGTAAAGGCGCGGTAGTCGGCCGTAATCGCCACTTCTGAGCCATCAAGGCTCGCCTGATAAAATACTCCATCATTGAACTCTATGTATATATACAGATCCTCGCAAAAGCCAGGGTCTTTGGTGCGATTATGATCCTCTGGCTGTGGGGCAGGACAGTGAACGTCCTCGATCATCTTCTGATACGTCTCCAACATATCTATAATTTTTGATTGTTCAATGCTATTATATTATCAATCTTGGATGATTTATAATCATTTTATATCATTTTTGGTACTAACCTATTGACATGGTGCAAAGTGCCAGTTGGTGTTTTTTTGCATGTTTTTACATCGCAGTAAATCAATACCAAATGGAGTCCAAATGCCACGAAACTTTACGAAGATTTTTTATGGACCAGAAGACACCTAATGGGCCAAGGCTGCGCCTGGGGGTGCTCCGAGGAGAGCACAACCCACCAGGGCGTGCCAAGAGGCCCAGGCGCGCCCTGATGGGTTGTGCCCACCTCGGGTGCCCCCGGACCGCCTCTTTGCTCTATAAATACCCCAATATTCCCCAAACCCTAGGGGAGTCGACGAAATATTGATCCAGCCGCCACAGTGTCCAGAACCACCAGACCCAATCTAGACACCATCTCGGATGGGGTTCACCACCTCCATTGGTGCCTCTTCGATGATGCATGAGTAGTTCTTTGTAGACCTTCGGGTCCGTAGTTAGTAGCTGGGTGGCTTTCTCTCTCTCTCTCTCTCTCTCTCTCTCTCTCTCTCTCTCTCTCTCTCTTGATTCTCAATACAATGGTCTCTTGGAGATCCATATGATGTAACTCTTTTGCGATGTGTTTGTTGGGATGGATGAACTTTGAGTTTATGATCAGATCTATCTTTTTATATCCATGAAAGTATTTGAGTTTCTTTGATCTCTTTTATGCATGATTGCTTATAGACTCATATTTCTTCTCTGATATTCGGGTTTTGTTTGGCCAACTAGATCTATTTATCTTGCAACGAGAAGAGGTGCTTTGTAGTGGCTTCGATCTTACGGTGCTTGATCCCAGTGACAAAAGGGGAACCGACACGTATGTATCATTGCTACTAAGGATAAAATGATGGGGTCTATATCTACATATATAGATCTTGTCTACATCATGTCATCGTTCTTATTGCATTACTTGGTTTCTCCATGAACATAATACACTAGATGCATGCTGGATAGCGGTCGATATGTGGAGTAATAGTAGTAGATGCAGGCAGGAGTCGATCTACTAATCTTGGACGTGATGCTTATGTAATGATCATTGCTTGGATATCATCATGAGTATTTGAAGTTCTATCAATTGCCCAACAGTAATTTGTTTACCCACCATTTGCTATTTTTCTCGAGAGAAGCCACTAGTGAAACCTACGTCCCGGGTCTCTTTCTCATATTATTTGCCTTTGCGATCTATTTTATTTTCCTTTTATTTTTAGATCTATTAAACCAAAAATACAAAAATACCTTGCTGCAATTTATTTTATTTGGCGTTCGATCTATCAATATTTACAACTCTCTCATGTCCATTTGCCCATCTTGGGGCGCCGCTACCCGAAAGGGATTGACAACCCCTTTTACACATCAGGTTGCGAGTAGTTGTTATTTGTGTGCAGGTGCCATTTATGTTGTGTTGCTTGGTTCTCCTACTGGTTCGATAACCTTGGTTTCATATCTGAGGAAAATACCTACCGCTGCAGTGCTGCATCATCCCTTCCTCTTTGGGGAAATACCGACGTAGCTTCAAGCGACATCAAAAGGAATTTGGCGCCGTTTCTGGGGAGGATCAAGTCAAGATAGTTTCCCATCAACGCACCGATTTCTGTCGCCGTTGCCTGGGAGGATCTTCAACATATACCAGGTTCCTAATCACAAATCTCATCTCCTCGCAATTTACATTATTTTCCATTTGCCTCTTGTTTTCCTCTGCCACACTTCACAAAAAATGTCGTTTTATTCGCCCCTCTTTTTCGTTCGTCGTTTTCTTGTCGGATCTATTTTTGAGTGCAATCTTGTTGTTAGTCATCATGACTAAAGAGAACACCAAGTTGTGTGATTTCTTAAATACCAACAATAATGATTTTATTGGCACTCTGCTTGCTCCTCCCGCCACTAGTGCGGAGACTTGTGATATTAATACTGCTTTGCTGAATCTTGTTATGAAAGATCAATTTTCTGGTACTCCTAATGAGGATGTCTCTTAATACCTTCGTGGAATTATTCGATATTCAGAAGAAAAAAATATGTGGACAATGATGTTGTGAATATGAAATTATTTCCGTTTTCTTTGCATGATTATGCAAAAATTTGGTTTTCTTCTTTGCCTACCAATAGTATCAATTCTTGGAATAAGTGCAAAGATGCTTTTATCACTAAGTATTTTCCGCCCGCAAAAATTATTTCCCTTAGAACCCAGATCATGAATTTCAAGCAACTTGAACATGAGCATGTTGCACAATTTTGGGAAAGGATGAAAATGATTCTAAGGAATTTCCCAACTCATGGGTTAAATCTTTGGATGATCATACAAATTTTTTATGCGGGATTGAATTTTGTTTCTCATAATCTTTTAGATTCCACCACGGGTGGTACTTTTATGGATATTACTTTGGATGAAGCGACCAAATTGCTTGATAATATCATGGCAAATTATTCACAATGGCATACCGAAAGAGCTCCTACTAGTAAAAAAGTTAATTCGGTTGAAGAAATTTCTTCTTTGAGTGAAAAAGTTGATGCTCTTATGAAATTGGTTGCTAGTAGAAGTGCTCCTATTGATTTTAATGATATGCCTTTGTCTACGTTGATTGATCAAAATAGTTATGTCGTGGATGTGAATTTTATCTCTCGAAATTATTTCAACAATAATGCTTATAGAGGTAATTTTAATCCTAGGCCGTTTCCTAGTAATTCCTCTAATAATTATGGTAATTCCTATGGAAATCCACCTTATAACAATAATAATAGTAACACCTCTGATCTTGAGAATAATATTAAAGAATTTATCAACATGCAAAAAGTTTTCAACACTTCCATAGAAGAAAAGTTGAATAAGATTGATGATTTGTCTAGAAGTGTTGATAGAATTTCTCATGATGTGAAAAATCTCAAGATGAAAATTTTTGTGCCTAAGGTTGATGAATCAATTAAAGTTGTTTATGTTTCTATGGCCGAAAGTAAGAAAAGAACCGCTATGCTTAGAGCTAAAAGAGAACTTTTAGAAAAAGTGTTTTCTAGTGATTGTTTTTGCAAGAGTGATGAAGATCTTAAAATGATTGGCATTTCTTCTATTGATTCCTTGTTTCGTCAAGTTAAGATTGGTGAAAAAGGGACTAGATAAGAGTCAACTTTAGCTAGAAGGTGTCCCGATATTTCGGAGGGTGACAATCTTGTTGAGAAAATTGATAAAAGTGGGTTTGAAGAGGTCAAAACTTTAGCTAGTGATGTGCCCACTCTTTTGGATTACGAAGACTTTAATTATGATAGTTGCCCTTTGATTGATTGTATTTCTTTGTTGCAATCCATGATAAATTCACCCCATGCTTATGAACAAAATAAAGCTTTTACTAAACATATTGTTGATGCTATGATAAAAGCTCTTGAAGAAAAATTGGAATTAGAAGTTTCAATTCCTAGAAAATTGCATGATGAATGGGAACCTACTATCATAGTCAAGATTAAAAATTATGAGTTCTTTGCTTTGTGTGACTTGGGTGCTAGTGTTTCTACTATTCTGAAATCTTTATGTGATGTGCTTGGTCTTACCGATATTGAATCAGGTTCTTTGAATTTGCACTTGGCGGATTCTACTATTAAAAAGCCTATGGGAAGAATTAATGATGTTATTATTCTTGCAAATAGGAATTATGTACCCATAGATTTTATTGTTCTTGATATTGATTGCAATCCGTCTTGTCCAAATATTCTTAGTATATTGTTTTTACACACTATTGGTGTCGTGATTGATATGAAAGAAGGCAATATTAAGTTCCAATTTCCTCTGAGGAAGGGTATGGAACACTTCCCTAGAACAAGAATTAGGCCAACATACGAATCAATCATGAGGGCATCTTATGGATCTCAAAACAAAGATGACAAAACTTAGATCCTTGCTTTATGCCAAGCTAAGGGCGTAAAAATATAGCGCTTGTTGGGAGGCAACCAATGAATAAAATTTATTTTTGATTTTTGCATCCTGTTTTTGAGTGTTAGCACAATTATTCTACTATTATGATTGTGTTTTAATTAGTGTTTGTGCCAAGTAAAGCCTTTAGGATCTTCTTGGGTGATAGTTGTTTGATCTTGCTGAAAAAATAGAAACTTTTGTGCTCACGAAAATAATTATCATTTTTAACTAGAGAGCGATAAAATACCCATTCCTTTTTAAGTAGATCTATATACAAATTTCTAAGGCCGTCCTAATTTTTCAGAATTTTAGGAGTTACAGAAGTATTCGAAACACCCAGATTACTACAGATTGTTCTGTTTTTGACATATTATGTTTTCTTTGCGTTGTGTGCTTATTTTGATGGCTCTATGGTTTTCTTTGATGAGTTTTTGCCATAGAAAAGTTGGAATACAGTAGATATAATGCAAAAACAAAATATGAATTGGTTTGATACAACACTTATAGTAGTGATTTATTTTCTTATACTAACGGATCTTGCGAAGGTTTTTTTGAGTTTTGTGTGATTGAAGTTTTCAAGTTTTGGGTTATCTTATGATGGATGAAGGAATAAGGAGTAAGAAGAGCCTAAGCTTGGTGATGCCTCAGAATTCCCCGCTATTATCCAAAAGAGAGCAAGCAACTAAGCTTGGGGATGCCCCCGAGTGGCATCCCCTCTTTCTTCTAACGACCATCGGTATTTTACTCGAAGCTATATTTTTATTCGTCACATACTATGTGTTTTTCTTGGAGTGTCTTGTATAATATGAGTCTTTGCTTGTTTTATTTTGTGTTTTAATTCTTGATTCCTTGCTAGAAAAACCTATTTGAGAGAGCCAAAATTATGTCATGACTTGTTAGAATTGCTCTCTATGATTCACTTAAATTTTTATGAGCTATGGACTTGCTCTAGTGCTTCACTTATATCTTTTTGAGCACGGTGTGCTTTAGTATTTTTGAAGAAATGCTCTCTTGATTCACTTAGATTTATTTGACAGTTAGTAAAATTTTCAAGAAATTCTCTCTTGCTTCACTTAAATTATTTTGAGAGAAAGAAAAATTATGCTCATGATCTTCACTTATATTTGTTTGAGCTTGTCAAAAGCAACACATGAAAATTTAGTTCCAAAGTGATAGATATCCAAGAAGGATATAACAAAAACTTTCATGAAGATCATTAGACAAAATAAACTTGATTCTTAGTAATAGTTTTGAGATATGATGATGTGATATGTGAGTTATGTTGATGAGTAATTATGCTTTAGTAAGAATATTGGTGTTAAGGTTTGTGATTCCCTATGTAAGCACGAAAGTCAATAATTATGCAATGAAATTATATCCTACTTGTGGTGCATTATTCGGTGTTAATTATGCTTAATGCTTGCTTATGAGATTATTCGTTTCTTGGTTGGTCGCTTCTCAATCATTTGCTAGCCTTCATTTTGCACTAAGTATGATCACTACTTGTGCATCCAAAATCCTTTAAACTAGTTTTGCCACATGAGTCCACTATATCTATCTATATGCGGTATTCTTTTGCCGTTCTAAGCAAATTTGTATGTGCCATCTCTAATTTCAAAATAAACTTCTCTTTTGTGTGAGGGGTGGCTAATATTTTCCATGCTAGATGTGTTATTCTCACGATGAGTGTTTATTCACTTGTCATTGCACGAGAGTAAGGCAAAGGTATTAGGGATGCCCAGTACCGAAATGAAAAATGAATTACTTTATGTTGTCAACTAATAAATTCCTTGGAAAGTGTTGGTATGGAGGGCAACCGTGGATACGGCTAGCCAAGGAAAGTGAAAGTATGGTTGAAAAAGGAATAAACTTTATTTTCTGTTTGGGAACCACCTATGATATATATAGCATGGAAAGTGTTGGAACTCTAAGTCGTTTTTGTTGGTGGGATGGACACACCTCCCAAAATATTTTTATCTCTAAGTTTTTCGCTTTGAGCTCTGGCACATCTACAAATCCCTACTTTCCTCTGCAAAGGGCCTTTCTTTTACTTTATGCAATTTTTATTTTTGAATTTGAGTCTCCATCTTCTCTTATAAAAGCACCAACTAGGAGGCAGTATGATCGTACTTGAGCATTGGGTGTAGTTAATATGCGAGTGTGCTTCATGAATGGATCAATGATTGAGCATGACGGTAGGGATAGCTTATTTTAGCGTTGATATTTTGAAAGACATGGTTGCTTGTTGATATGCTTGAGTATTTAAGTTATCATGTCAAAACCAGACTATTGCTTTGAACAATATAAATGTCCAAATGTCCATGCTATAAAGAAAAGAAATATGATATGACATGATAGGCAACATTCCACATCAAAAATTCTGTTTTTATCACTTACCTACTCGAGGACGAGTAGGAGTTAAGCTTGGGGATGCTGACACGTCTCCAACGTATCTATAATTTTTGATTGTTCCATGTTGTTATATTATCAATCTTGGATGTTTTATAATCATTTTATATCATTTTTTGGTACTAACCTATTGACATAGTGCCAAGTGTCGGTTGCTGTTTTTTGCATGTTTTTTACATCGCAGAAAATCAATACCAAACGGAGTCCAAATGCCACAAAACTTTACAGAGATTTTTGATGGACCAGAAGACACCTAATGGGCCAAGGCTACACCTGGGGGTGCTCCGTGGAGAGCACAACCCACTAGGGGGCGCTAGGAGGCCCAAGCGTGCCCTGGTGGGTTCTGCCCACCTCGGGTTCCCCCAGACTGCCTCTTTGCTCTATAAATACCCCAATATTCCAGAAACCCTAGGCAAGTAGACGAAAATCAATTCGAGCCACCGCAGAGTCCAGAACCACCAGATCCAATCTAGACACCACCACGGATGGGGTTCACCACCTCCATTGGTGCCTCTTCGATGATGCGTGAGTAGTTCTTTGTAGACCTTCGGGTCCATAGTTAGTAGCTAGATGGCTTCATCTCTCTTGTTTGATTCTCAATACAATGGTCTCTTGGAGATCCATTGTCACAACCCTAGAACTGCTTGTATTTAGTTGCATCTGAGATCATCTATGCATCATGTTTAAATTTATGAAATTTTAATTGGGGATGTTCAAACCCTAACACCAAATAAATTCAACTAGGTTCAAATAAAAATATTTTCAATGAACCCAAAATGCCCTTCAAAAATGTTCATTATTTATGGAAAAAGGTTAAAACCTTTACCAGAGGGCATGCATATTTTTCCAAGGCATTTATGGTTTTTGAATTAACTCATAGTATTATATTTGAATTGGAGCTATTAATTCCTATAAAATATTTGGTAGCTCCAATTATTCTGAAACATTTTGTGGAGCTTTGGAATAATCCATATTGCTTCTACAATAAATCTCAGAAGCTACAAAAATATTTGGTTAGCAAACCAAATTCAAAACAATTACAGAAATAGAAAACAGAAATGGAAAAGAGAGAGAGAAAGAGGAAACCTTACCGTGCATCCCACCACTGTAGTGGCCTACTAGCCAAAGCCAGCCCGGCCCACCAGGGGCAGCACTGTCTTCTTCCTCCTGCCAGGAGGAGAAGCAGCTGCGTGCCCGATGCGCAGGCGAGCCGCGCTGGCTCCTCCCTGCCTGCGTGCCCCCCCCCCCCTCGACTGCCTGGTCGCTGCCACGCACACCCCCCGACCTCCTCGTCCTCTCCCCTCTCTCCCTGGACCTCTTTCCCCTCCTCTGCTCTCTCTCTCGCGGCAACCCGAACGGATCCGTTGCCACCGCCGCCGCTCACCGCGTCCACCGATCTCCCCACGGCCAGTTAGCTATCCCACGAGCTTCGCCTCGCTGCCGCACACCTCTATGCCGAACCGCAGGACCCCGGACGCCCTGAAGCCTCGTCCTCGAGCTCGTCTTCTCCGCACGGCTGCCGGACGTCGTCGACAAATTCACCGCTTCCAGGTCGACCCCGAGCCCACTGAGTTGCGCTTTGATGTAGCGACCAGACCTCAAACAGTCTGATCTCTGTGCTCCGGTGTCATCCCTGGATCAGTAATGCTGACACCACACAGTACTCGGAGGATTTATAACAGAGTAGCAATCACACACTTATTACATCGAGTGTCTCAAAAGAGAACTTATTACAATAAATATGGCTTAAGGCCATCTAATAACGATAACAGCGGAAGGCTTGGAAGATAAGTGAGTCCATCAACTCCAACAGCATCACTGAGTATAGAACCACGACCTAAAAACTCCTTAATCGTCGTCTGAAAAGTCTACAACATTAACGTTGCAGCCCGAAAACGGGCCAGCACATGGAATATGCTGGCAAGGTAACACATAGAGAGTAATGGAATGAAACAGCTATACTACATGCATATTTGGCTGGTGGAAAGCTCTATGGTTACAGCTTTGCGTAAAGCCAATTTTTCCCTACTTCAAAGGAATAAAATTTATTTAACTATCATGGTAGTTGTTAAACATTGAGAATGGTTGACAGCATTCTCAATCCCAATTAAGTATCATCATTAAAACCCAACAATATTAATTTAGAGTAACATGATGAGATTCACATGATAATCCAAGTACTAGATACTCAAGATTTCCATGACCGGGGACACGGCTAATCATGATTAGTTTGTTACACTCTGCAGAGGTTTGCGCACTTTTCCCCACAAGACTCGATCGCCTCCATTTGGTTTCTCGCACTACAGGGTGTTTGAGAAGACGGATGATCGAGACATAGTCTTTCAGAAGCGCTAGCACCTTACGATCGGGTAGACCGTACCACCTACATCCCCTACATCTGCTAGTCTACCACTGTAAGAGTTCGCACAACTTAGTCAACTATGCTAGAGCCCACAATAGCTTGTGGCCGCACACGGAAGTTTCTAGTATGAATAGTCTTATGATCCCTTTGAGCCTGGGTGGCGGTCCAAAGAAAACATGCAAGTCCTGGAATACCCAGGTGCCTCAATCCACCCAGATGTGTGTTTAAGTTGCCACCTTAGATAAACCATTAATTAACAAACTCACATCTGTCATGGATTTCACTCACCCAATCCACGTCTACTAGCATAGCATGGCATTATAAGCAAACGTAGAAGTAACTCCCAAAGGTTTGATAATAAATAGGTAATAGGTACTACCTCATCTACTTCCCATCCCACAATTTAATTAGATCCTAATCATGCAATGTGTGAGGATTGATCTAATGCAATAAAACTGGGTAGTAGAAAATGTATGATGAAAGTGTTACTTGCCTTGCTGATGATCCGGGAAACCTAGCGATTCGAAGTAACAGGCGGCGCACTCCGGATACTCTATCGCAAACAAACAAACGAGCATACAATAAGTACTCACCTAATGCATAGGTAAAACTCAAATAAGAGATCTAACCAGAAGGTTCAACTTAAGAACTCCGGTTGGCAAAAAGAATCAAATCGAACGAAGCAACGAAAGTCAAACGGCGAAAGAAAACAACTTCATTCTAGTAATCTGGATCTAGGGCAAATTTTACAGTAGCAAAATCTTGTTTAAGTTGGTTAAACGGATAGAGGGTTTCGATACGAAACTCTAGGCGCTTGAATCACCTGATTCCGATAAACGAGCGAAAAGTTAAACTAAAACAAAAATTCGATCAGGAATCGTGATCAGATAAATCGCGGGTTTAATCCGAGAAAAGGAAAACTGACGAACAGTTAATCGAACGGACGTTCGTTAACAGAAACTAACCGGTGAACACGTTCGCTAAAACGAACGGATCGGTGAACGTTCACTAATTAAATAAACCAGAGAAAAGAAAAAAATAAACCGATCTAGGGTTTCGAAAAAAATAAACCGAGGCGGTTTTTTTTAAAAAACGAACGGCGAACGGCGGCGGCTATACCTCCGGCGAGGCACTCTGGCGGGCGGGGCGGGGCTCCGGCGGGTCGGCGGGGTGCGCGGGGTGCGGCGCGGCGACGGGAGGCGGCACGGGCGGCGGGCGGCGGCGCGGCTCGGCGGGCGGGGTAGGGTGAGGTGAGGGCGGCGGGGGGGGGGGGGGGTCCGGTATTTAAGGAGGGGGGGTGTGCTGCCTTGGGAAAGGGGCACGACGGGGCGGCTCCGAGCCGGACTCGGGCGGCGGCGGCGGCTCCAGTCTCCTGGAGGGAGACGGCAGGCGGCGGGGTGGGCCGTCGGCTGGGCCTTGGCCCAGTCGGCGCGCGGCGCGTTTTTTTTTAAATTATTCCGCTCGGAAGAAAAAAAGAAATACTAAACGGACTCCAAAAATTCCGAAATAAATTTTCACGGGCTTCTAAAATCAAGCCTCACAAGGTGAACATTTATTTGGGCCTAAATGCAATTTTGAAAAACGCACATTTTTCCTAAATTCAAATAAAACACCGAAAAACTCCGGAATAAAATCCTATTTGATTTTATTATTAAATCCTCAATATTTATTTATTTTGGGAAAGTCATTTTATTCCCTCTCTCATAGTTTTGTAATAGAAATAATTGATGATAAAATAAATAAAATCAAATGATCCTATTCTCAAAATTTGAGAAAACTCAAATATGAAAATAACGAAATCCCCAACTCTCTCCGTGGGTCATTGAGTTGCGTAGAATTTCTTGGATCAACCAGAATGCAAATAAAATATGATATGCATTGATGATCTAATGTATAACATTCCAAATTGAAAATTTGGGATGTTACATTCGACCTTCCAGTGAACTCCTCCGCCGTTTTCCCCTGTCCCCGTGTCTTGTCGCTTGCCGTAGCCGTGCTAGCCACCATACCGAGCACCGCCGTCCGCCATGGACGCCGGGCATGGTGCTGTCGTGCCGCTCCACTCAAGCCGACGAGCCTAGCGAGCTCCTAGATGTACCAGGAGGCCGTAGATCCCCTTAGTTGGCCTCGCCGTACCCTGCAACCCCGCGCCCGCATCAACCCGAGCTCCGGCCACCGCCTCGCTCGTCGCCGGTGCCTCTGCAGGCCACCCCAGCTCCGACCGCCTTCACCGTTGGATGTGCCACCCTGCTAGCTCCCCGTAGATGCTTCCCGCGCGCCAAACCGGCCCCCGTAGGAAAATCCCGAAGCCCTCCGCCGCGTTTTGGTCGCCGCCGGCGGAACTCCGGTGAAGCCAACGTGGCGCTGTCATTAGCCACTAATGACCCCACTAACCAACCCCTCTCTCACTGACTACTAGGCCCCATGCCCCAGCTAACCCTAGGATTTATTCCCTGATTAGCTTAGATTAAACCAGCCGGCCCCACCTGTCAGTTGACCATGCCACGTCAGCGTTGACCTGGACCCACAGGTCAGCCTCTGTTCCTGCCATGTCTCACTGACCTGTGGACCCCATTTGTCAGGTTTGACCTGGACGGCTCCTGTTGACCTGCTGACGTCAGCATGACCCAATGCTGACACAGTAATACATTTTCTGGATTTATTAATAATCAGTAAATTCCAGAAAATATCCAAAACTTTGAAAAATCATAGAAATTAATCTATAGCTCCAAATGAAATAAATTATATATGAAAAATGATCAGAAAAATTCAAGGAATCTGAATATGGCATTTCCATGCATGTTTGAACGACTTAACCTCACTGTTTAGTCCAAAACATGATAATGCACTATTTGAATTCATAGTTTGAATTTGAATTTGAACCTAGTGTTCAAACCAACTCCATTTAACTTGTTGCTAGTTGCATTAGCTCAATCAACAGCATATTGCCATGTCATGATCATGCATCATATTGTTGCATCGCATTGATTGTGTTCTTCCTTGTTTGCCGGTAATTGTCCCCTCTCGGTAGACGCTGCTCCGACGCTGTGATCGTTGACACTGATGAAGACTCAATGTTATCTTCAGAAGTGCCAGGCAAGCAAAACCCCCTTGTTCATTCCAATACAATCCCACTCTCTCGCTCCTGCTCTCTTTTACTGCATTAGGACAACACCGTTTCAACTGTTACATGCTGCGGTAGCTGAACCCCTTTCCTCTGCATGACCTGTCATTGCCACAGTAAATAGATGAAACCCACTAGCATGAGTAGGAATTGTTTGAGCCCTGATGTGCCTACTCATTCATGCTTGTTGTCATGCCTGCTACTGCTTAGAGTTGAGTCCAGTCTGATTCATCGGGAATGAATTGGAACGTGGTGAACATGTCCTATCGTTGAGAGCTAAGTGTGTGAACACGATTTGGTAAAGGTAGTGGTGAGAGGCCATGTAGGAGTACATGGTGGGTTGTCTCATTGCAGCCATCCTCAGGAACTGAGTCCTGTGTTTGTGATCCATGAACAGTTACTACCACACATTGGGTTCCGGTAACTCGGCCCCTCTCGGCTTATTAATCAACTCGATCTCTGTCCAGGAGTTGCAACTAGTTTCTGGTTTTTGTAGGTAGTGTTAGTAGTCTACCAAGTGGCACCCGGTACAGGTGGGCTTGGGACAGATTAGGCACAGTGGCACGGTGTACCAAATGGCACCCGGATGGTGGGCTTGGGAACCCTGCACACATCGTTTGGGGCCGTGAGCGACACCCCGGCCGGATCTCCTTGCGGATGGAACTCGAATAGGCGATAAACCTGGACTAGAGACTTGTTGGTTAGTCAGGTCGTGGCCGACTCCCTCGCCCGGTTTCTACTTGAAGGTTGCCGAGGTACATGACGTGTACAGGGCGATAAGTGGCAAGAGCGTGTGTGAAGAAGTACACCCCTGTAGGGTTATCATTATCTATTCGAATAGTCGGATTCCTCGGATATGGAAACTTGGACCCCTTGCATAGTTCATAAACAAGTGAAAGTGGATACTCTAAAACTCGCAAGATAAGCGTGAGTGCTATGGATGGCGTTCTCGCAGGGAGACGGGAGCGGATCCATAGTGGTGTATTGGTATGGTGAATTTGTGGACTCGTTTGCGCCACCTCAAAAGAGTTACTTGGAGTCGTAGTTCAGGTTAGCCACTGAGTCAAAAGATGGCTTGCTGCAGTTAAACCCCACCATCCCTTTTGTTGATACCGATGCATATGTAGTTAGTTCTGATGTAAGTCTTGCTGGGTACATTTGTACTCACGTTTGCTTATTTTATGTTTTTGCAGAGAGACTTCAGTCTCGCTAGTAGTTCCGCGTGGACTTCGACGTTTAGCTTGTTACCTCAGCTACGATCTTGTGCCCTCGGCAGGATCTTGTAGATAGTCAGGCTTCTCAGCCTTTTACATTTGTAGATGTCTGTACTTAGACATGTTAAGCTTCCGCGTGTGCTTTGACTGGTATGCTCTGAATGTTGGGTCATCAGACCCATGTTTGTAATATCTCGCTCCTCGGAGCCTAATGAATAAATACTTTGAGTCGTAGAGTTATGTTGTGATGGCATGTTGTATTTGCACATATCGTGCATATTGTATGTATGATTGAAATGCTTGGTATGTGTGGGATCCGACAACCTAGTGGTTTATCCTTGGTAGCCTCTCTTATGGGGAAATGTAGTCTTGTGCTTCCATGAGCCATAGTAGTCAGCTACAGCCCGGTTCACCGAAGTCCTGCTAGCCCAGCACTACTGCTCCGGAACACTTGACTGGCCGGCATGTGATTCACTTCGTTCCCGTGTCTGTCCCTTCGGGGAAATGTCACGCGGTGACATCCGGAGTCCTGCCTAGCCTGCTACAGCCCGGGTTCCCGGAGTCCTGTTAGCCCAGTGCTACAGCCCGGATTCGCACGCTGCTGACCGACATGCTCGATGTTGATTCATGTATGCCTGTTCCTGTAAGTTAGTGCCACTTTGGGTTCACGACTAGTCATGTCGGCCCGGGTTCTCTGTCATATGGATGCTAGCGACACTATCATATACGAGAGCCAAAAGGCGCAAACGGTCCCGGGCCATGGTAAGGCGACACCCATGGAAATACCGTGCGTGAGGCCGCAAGGTGATATGAGGTGTTACAGACTAGATCGGTGTGACTTAGAATCGGGGTCCTGACATCCATATGATGTAACTCTTTTTGCAGTGTGTTTGTTGGGATCGGATGAACTTCGAGTTTATGATCAGATCTATCGTTTTATATCCATGAAAGTATTTGAGTTTCTTTGGTCTCTTTTATGCATGGTTGCTTATAGCCTCGTATTTCTTCTCTGATATTTGGGTTTTGTTTGGCCAACTTGATCTATTTATCTTGCAACAAGAATAGGTACTTTGTAGTGGGTTCGCTCTTACGGTGCTTGATCCCAGTGACAAAAGGGGAACCGACACGTATGTATCGTTGCTACTAAGGATAAAACGATGGGGTCTATATCTACATAGATAGATCTTGTCTACATCATGGCATCGTTCTTATTGCATTACTCCGTTTCTCCATGAACTTAATACACTAGATGCATGTTGGATAGCGGTCGATGTGTGGAGTAATAGTAGGAGATGTAGGCAGGAGTTGGTCTACTAATCTTGGACGTGATGCCTATGTAATGATCATTGCCTGGATATCGTCATGAGTATTTGAAGTTCTATCAATTGCCCAACGGTAATTTGTTTACCCATCGTTTGCTATTTTTCTCGAGAGAAGCCACTAGTGAAAGCTACGGCCCCCGGGTCTCTTTCTCATATTATTTGCCTTTGCGATCTATTTTATTTGCCTTTTATTTTCAGATCTATTAAACCAAAAATACAAAAATACCTTGCTGCAATTTATTTTATTTGGCGTTCTATCTATCAATATTTACAACTCTCTCACGTCCGTTTGCCCATCTTGAGGCGCCGTTGCCCAAAAGGGATTGACAACCCCTTTTACATGTCGGGTTGCGAGTAGTTGTTATTTGTGTTGTTTATGTTGTGTTGCTTGGTTCTCCTACTGGTTCGATAACCTTGGTTTCATATATGAGGGAAATACCTACCGCCGCTATGCTGCATTATCTCTTCCTCTTTGGGGAATACCGATGTAGCTTCAAGTGACATCATCTTCCTCCATGACTGTTTTAAAAACAACAAAAAACAGATTTGATTAGCATGCCTGGATAGCAGTAAAGCAGCACTGATAATCAAAATCTTACCCATTCAATGGGGTTGTACATGGAATAACCCTCTCGGCAGTTCAGGCGGAGGAAGTCTTCTTTTCCCCCTTATATAGATGGGTTTTTTATTTCTGTGCCTCTGGTTCCTTAGCTCTACTCATTCATCCCCACTCTGTTAACTTTTGCTCACTTTTCCCCACTCCCTTGCCCGAAACCCTTAGAACAGGTTACAACGAATGTTGCCGCCGGGTCAATGCCTTTGACCGTTAAGTCTGATGAGTGGGACCGCGTAGGTCCAAGTACACCTTTGATCGTTACCTGTATAGTTGTTTCACATGCTGGCCGTACAGGTATTCGTATACATGGGCGCATGCAACTAACCGCGGTCGTGGGGTAGCACGTGTCCATGGGACATGCCTGAAACGTCCCATCATATAAATAGGGGCAACCACCTCCATGGCCCCCTACCATTTTCCCCCAAATCCCCTCCCAGCAGCATCGTCTTCCTCTTCCCCATTGGCGTCGTCTCGCTCTCCTCCACTGCCTCAACCGCACCGTCTCGCTCTCCCCACCACATCCTCTTCCTCACCTTCATCGCCTTCACCCGGAGATGGCCTAAGCCCATGGCGACGTCGACGCAGCGGCCGGAGGTGTGGTCGAGCTGTAGGGTGCGGTGACCGCGGATGTCGACGGTGTCCACGGCGGCGCGGGGAAACTCGCAATCACTGCGGATGTGGAGAAGGAGGTGGCGGGCTCCACCTCAGTGCTGCAGAAGGTGACGGCATCGAGCGGTGCAGTCAATCCCGATACCCATGATGCGCAGCCTGGCGAGGAGCGGGAGGTATTTGCACTTGCTTTGCTTTAGGATATTAGCTTGTAGAGTTAGTTGGATTGGTTAGATTGTGGATTCATACCGTAGTTCAGATGGTTAGAGTAGTTGGTTTGACGGATGGGCCGGGGTTTTCTGTATTGGGGGGATGGGGGTTTTTGTACTAGGGTTTGTTGGATAAATTCATTGCAAAAATGCTAGATAGATCTGTTTATTAGATGTGCTTCAATGCTACATAGATGTATGCTTATTAGATTTTCTTTTAATGCTCACGGATTGGGGTTTTTAATGCTACAAACATGTATACTTATTAGATTGGGAGATTGGGTCCCTGTTAGATTTGTTTTTGAATGCTACTCAGATTGGGGTTTTGAATGTCATATGCCCAAATGGAATCCATTGGTTAAGAAGTTATTTGGTTGATTAGTATATAAACTTGTCCACAATATGTAGTTATATTAGCTCTGTTCTTGAATGTGTGTGCATGACCAATGATCAATGTGTTATTTGAATGTTGAAAGCACAAGTGCTCCCTGGGTGATTTTGATAATTAATGACAACATATATCTTGTTGGACTAATACTTTTACCTAGCATGTTTTAGACAAGTTCAACAAATTAAGTGGCATGGACTAAAGGATGTGGAACCCCTTCAAAATGCTAAGGACAAAGTATTGGATCAAGCTTCAAGATCAAGACTCTACATTTTCTATTTTAGTGATCCAAGATCACACTGAGTCTATAGGAAAAGCCAATACTATCAAGGAGGGATGAGGTGTTGCTTAATGGCTTGCTTGCTCAAAGTGCTTAGTGATATGCTCCAAAACCCTCAACTACCTTCCCACATCCACATATGACCTAAACCAAAAGTCCAACTTGGACCCACCGATTCTTTCTATCCGGAGCCACCGAGTTCAGTTGACATAGCCACTGCCAGAAACCCTAATCAGTTCGATCTCACCAATGGGATCTCGGTCTCACCGAGATGGGCTTGCAAACTCTCTATTACCTACTACAATATTTGCGGTCCCACCGAGATATGCAATCGGCCCCACCGAGTTTGCTTGGCCGACTCTCTGTTTCACTTATTACCCAAATCGGTCCCACCAAGTTTGAGTAATCGGTCAAACCGAGTTTTGGTTTTACCCTAACCCTAGCACATCGGTCCCACCGAGTTGATCTAGTCGGTCCCACCGAAAACCCTAACGGTCACTAGGTTTGCCAAATCGGTCCGACCGAGTTTCTCAATTCGGTCTCACCGAGATTGGTAAATTGTGTGTAATGGTTAGTTTTTGTGTGGAGGCTATATACCCCTCCACCCACTCTTCATTCGTTGAGAGAGCCATCAGAACTTACCTACACTTCCAATACACATTTTTTGAGAGAGAGAACCACCTACTCATGTGTTGAGGCCAAGATATTCCATTCCCACCATATGAATCTTGATCTCTAGCCTTCCCCAAGTTGCTTTCCACTCAAATCTTCTTTCCACCAAATTCATATCCTGTGAGAGAGAGTTGAGTGTTGGGGAGACTATCATTTGAAGCACAAGAGCAAGGAGTTCATCATCAACACACCATTTGTTACTTCTTGGAGAGTGGTGTCTCCTAGATTGGCTAGGTGTCACTTGGGAGCCTCCGACAAAGATTTTGGAGTTGAACCAAGGAGTTTGTAAGGGCAAGGAGATCGCCTACTTCGTGAAGATCTACCGCTAGTGAGGCAAGTCCTTCGTGGGCGATGGCCATGATGGGATAGAGAAGGTTGCTTCTTCGTGGACCCTTCGTGGGTGGAGCCCTCCGTGGACTGGCACAACCGTTACCCTTCATGGGTTGAAGTCTCCATCAACGTGGACGTACGATAGCACCACCTATCAGAACCACGACAAAAACATCCATGTCTCCAATTGCGTTTGAATTCTCCAAACCCTTCCCCTTACATTCTTGCAAGTTGCATGCTTTACTTTCCGCTGCTCATATACTCTTTGCATGCTTGCTTGATATGTATTGTGTTTGTTAAACTTGTGCCTAAACTCCACTTCAACTTAAAGAAATTAAAAACTGCAACTTTTAGCACTTAGTGTCTAATCACCCCCCCCCCTCTAGACACCTCTTCTCGATCCTTTCAATTGGTATCAGAGCATTGGTCTCCATTGCCTTGGTTTAAACACCATTGGAGGAAGATGGATGTGTCTACTTTGGGGAGTCTTAGACATAGAGTGCCTATTCTTGATGGAGAATATTTTCATGAGTGGAAAAATGAAATGCTTGAGATTTTCAATGAATATCACTTGAACAAGTATATTGCTAGTCCTTGTGCACCTCATGTTAATCCCATGCATCCTACCCTTGATGAGTCAGTTGACATGATTCGCAATCTTAGAACTGTTAATATTATCACTGGAGGCTTGCCTAGAAACTTGATCAGATGTTTGCCTACTCTTAAGTGTGCCTACACCATATGGAAATTCTTGAGGAACTCTTTCCAAATTATTCCTTGACAGATCTAGATGAAATCCTCCATAAGTCTATTGCCTTGATTAAGATGAGTTCCAATGATCCCAAATTTGGTGACTGCTTATTTGAGCTTACTAATCTTACTAGTGCCAAAGGAGATGTTGGAATCATTAGCAATATCATTTCCAGAGCTATTAGAATTCATAAAGATAACTATAGAAATGATCATTTATCTAATGAATTACCCTCTCTAGGAATTGATCAACCACAAGATGATGTTGAACATGGATACTCTGATGAGGATGATGATGATAATGACTATGATCTCGATGATGCGATGAGACACTTTGGTCTTATGGCAAATCTTCGCAGCTACATGGCTGGAGGAAAGGAATGGCTCCTTGATAGTGGATGTACTAATCATATGACCGGAGATAAAGACATGTTTCGTGAGCTTGCTGAAAACGACGTCCCTCGAAAGTATGTCACTTTTGGTGATAATTCAAAGGGTAAGGTGGTTGGCCTTGGTAAGGTGGCCATCTCACATGATAGATCCATACAAAATGCCATGCTCGTTGAATCTCTTGGCTACAACTTACTTTCAGTATCTAGACTTGCTGATTTCGGTTTCAATGTCCTATTTACTGAAGTAGACTGCCAAGTGTTTTGTAGAGATAATCATAAAATGGTCTTTACCGGTATACGTAGAGGAGATCTTTACATTGTTGATTTCACTAAAAAGGCTCAACCTAAAACTTGCTTAATTGCTAAATCTTCTAAAGGCTGGTTGTGGCATAGAAGGCTAGGCCATGTGGGCATGTGAAACCTTGACAAACTCATTAAAGGAAATCATATCCTTGGTGTTAACAATGTCATATTTGACAAGGATAGACTTCGTAGTGCTTGTCAAGCAGGGAAACAAGTTGGAGGAAGTCATTGCGCTAAGAACATCATGACCACAAGAAGACCACTCGAGCTACTTCACATGGATCTTTTTGGTCCAAATGCCTACAAGAGTCTCGGTGGTAACTCATTTGGTCTAGTCATAGTTGATGATTTTTCAAGATTTATGTGGGTGTTCTTTCTTGATGACAAACCGTAGGTCCAAAAGATCTTCAAAAACTTTGCTAGGAAGGCCCAAAATCAATTTGACGTAAAGATCAAGAAGGTTCGGAGCGACAACGGAACGGAGTTCAAGAACGCAAATGTAGACACCTTTCTTGACGAAGAAGGGATTACACATGAGTTCTCGGCTACGTACACACCTCAACAAAATGGAGTCGTTGAGAGGAAGAACCAGACTCTCATCGAGATGGCAAGAACGATGCTTGATGAGTACAAGACGTCAAAACACTTTTGGGCGGAAGCGGTTGGGACAGCTTGTCATGCAACAAATCGCTTGTATCTTCACAAGCTACTCGGCAAGACGGCATACGAGCTCCTCATCGGTAACAAGCCCCAAGTTGGATACTTTCGAGTATTCGGCTCAAAGTGCTACATTCTTGATAAGCATCATTGTTATAAATTTGCTCCTAAGTCTCATGAAGGTTTCCTACTTGGTTATGGCTCAAACTCTCACACATACCGTGTCTACAACAATTTCACCCGAAAGGTTGAACAAACGGTAGATGTGAAGTTTGATGAATCTAACGGCTCGCAAGTAGAGGAATTGCCAATTGATGTAGGAGACAAAGATCCCTCAGAAGCAATCCAAGACTTTTCTGTTGGCAAGATTCGTCCAATGGAGATAAAGGAGAGTACCTCGTCCGTCCAAGTGGAAGCTTCTACCTCACGACAAGGTGAACCAAGAGTTGATACGGAAGCATCCATGAGTGGGACACACCAAGATGAAGAAAACGAGGAAGTGCACCAAGACGAACGTCAACAACCTCCTTCCCCATCATGACAAGAGAACGACAACGCTAACAATGAAGAAGGCCAAGAAGAAGAACAAGATGAAGAAGATGTTCAACCAAGACCCAAGCAAAAGCTTTCACGAGTTCGAGCAAGAATTGCTAAAGATCATCCCGTGGAGCAAATCTACAATGATATCCAAACCAGGAGAATCACTCGCTCAAAAACTCGTTTAGTTAAATTTTGTGAACACTATTCATTCATCTCTCGCATTGAACCTATGAAGGTTGAAGAAGCATTGGAAGATCCGGATTGGATAAACGCTATGCATGAAGAGCTACACAACTTTGAGAGAAATCAAGTGTGGACATTGGTTGAAAAGCCCGACAACAACCACAACATCATTGGTACCAAATGGGTGTTTCGCAACAAGCAAGATGAAGATGGACAAGTGGTTCGCAACAAAGCATGTCTAGTCGCCCAAGGCTACACACAAGTCGAAGGTATGGACTATGGTGAGACATATGCTCCCGTTGCTAGACTTGAGTCCATTCGCATTTTACTTGCCTATGATAATCACCATGATATCACTTTGTACCAAATGGACATTAAAAGTGCTTTTCTAAATGGTGAAATTGAGGAGGAAGTTTATGTTAAGCAACCTCCCGGCTTTATCAATCCTAAGAAACCTAATCATGTCTACAAACTTCACAAAGCCCTTTATGGTCTCAAACAAGCTCCTAGAGCATGGTATAAATGCTTGACCAAGTTCCTTATTGAAAAAGGCTTTGAAATTGGAAAAATAGATTCTACTCTTTTTACTAAAAGGGTTAATGGAGAACTATTTGTATGCCAAATTTATGTCGATGATATTATATTTGGATCAACTAACCCTCATTTTAGTGAAAAGTTTGGGAAGCTGATGTCGGAGAAGTTTGAGATGTCTATGATGAGTGAACTCAAATTCTTTCTTGGCTTGCAAATCAAGCAAACTAAGGAAGGCACCTTTGTCTCTCAAATGAAGTACACCAAGGACTTATTCAAAAAGTTCAATATGCAAGAATGCAAAGGTATGACTACACCCATGCCTACTAGTGGACATCTTGATTTGACCAAAGATGGTGAACCGGTTGATCAAAAAGTTTACCGCTCTATGATTGGTTCATTGTTATATCTATGTGCTTCACGTCCCGATATCATGCTAAGTGTGTGCATGTGTGCACGATATCAAGCTGCTCCTAAGGAATGTCATCTTAAGGCCGTGAAGAGGATAGTGAGATACTTAATACATACACCAAATTTTGGCATTTGGTATCCAAAGAGGGCTTCCTTTGATCTTGTTGGCTACTCTGTCTCGGACTATGCCGGTGACAAGGTTAATAGAAAGTCCACTTCGGGTACTTGTCAATTCCTTGGTAGATCTCTTGTGTCTTGGTCTTCCAAGAGGCAAAACTCGGTATCCTTATCCACCGCTGAAGCGGAATACATTACCGCTGGTTCATGTTGTGCTCAATTACTTTGGATGACCCAAACTCTTAAAGATTATGGGATATATGTGAAACATGTTCCATTACTTTGTGACAATGAAAGTGCTATCAAGATTGCTCACAATCCCGTGCAACACTCTCGAACTAAGCATATTGAAGTTCGTCATCATTTCATTCGAGATCATGTTGCTAAGGGTGACATAAACCTTAAGCATGTTCGCACCGATAAGCAATTAGTGGACATATTCACTAAACCACTTGATGAGAAAGTGTTTTGCAGGTTAAGAGGTGAATTGAACATCATTGATGCTTCAAACTTGGAGTAGGAACTCCATTGGATACATGCAAGACTTGAGCTTACGACTAATCACTTGATATTTCTCCTATGATGATTATCTTGTGTCTTGAAAATTTGCATCTTGCATGTTATCTAACCCTTGTAGGTACTTGGATGAATCTAATTCTATGAGATTGCAACTCACTCACATCTTGAGCAATCTCTACATCACCAAGTCTCTACACAATGGTGGTTGATGACAAGGAAGCATGAAACCTTTCAAACATATCCTTCGACAAATTCCATGTTGAGTTTCATTATTGTCATTTTGGATACACAAGTGATCTTCCTTGTGAAAACAAACCCATGTAGGTAGATAAACTCAAAATCCAAAGGGTGCTCCCAACTCTTGATGGGCTACATCAACCCTGAGCAACCCACACAAGTTCAACTACATGATCAAGATCAACACCGCCACCCAAGGTATGTTATTCCATCTTAGAGTAGCTTTACTCCAAGTCATGAGTCAAAGCAACTTGACAAGATGTGAATACATCAAGATACTTAAACGAAAAATGGTAACCCCATTTTGAGCTTAAACGATGAGTACGACCTATGATCAAGTGATCTCACTTGACTCCTAAGTCAATGTACTCTAACATAGGTGACTTTGTCACCGCCCAACTCTAGATGAAGTTCTCTTATGTTCTTTTATGTGTTCTTGCATTTGTCTCATGCATATTTGTTTCCCCTTCCAAAAAAACTTCATCTAGATCTTTTAGTTTCTTTTCTTTGTTCTTTGTTCTTTGTTCTGCATTTTCTGCATCCAATTCATTGCAAATCTTTGTGAGATCTTATTTGTTCAGTGAGCTGAGGTGACAAGTGTTTTTCTCTGTGATGAACTCGGTCCCACCGGTTTCATGTCTCTGGTCTAGCCGAAGATTTTCGTAGCAACCGAAGCATACAACTCTGTGACACCGATTTCACTACAGGAAAAACATTTTGCCATTTATTCTTGATCCAGCTCCACTCAATGAATCTTGTCCTCTGCAAGCATCACATTTACCATAATGCTTTGTACTGTGATTCAAGGACTGAACCCATTCACAACAAATTCCAGATGACCCTTCTTGGAAATTGATGTCAAAGGGGGAGAGAGAGGTCACATCAAAGCTTAATCATATCTCTAGGGGGAGGGAATACTCCAGGAAAGAGTAATCTTCGAGGATCCCAGATGCTTGATGTTTAAGAGGAGAGATGCCACATGTCTTCTTGGGGGAAAGACATGTTCATATGTGCTTATTTGCATTAGCTCTGTTTTTCTGTTCCCTATCTTCTCCCAGTATCCCATGCTAGATTCAGGGGGATCAAGACTTCCAAGGGAAAAGAAAATTCTTAAATTCATTGCATATCCTTCTCTTTGGGGACATGTCAATATCTATCGTGGTACTCTGTACTCACTCTACATGTCATCCCAGTGTTGGTACTCTTGTGGTTCCTTTTGTTTGCTCCAGCTAGTGGGTGCATCTGTGTTATCTAACCTTGTTTACGCAGGCTCATCCCATCCTAGCCAACTCAAGACCACAAGGTAAGTATATGCATCATAATCATGTGTATGAGAAATTCTTGCTGATGTACATACTGTTTGCAAGAAGGACTCATGGGCATGAAGGTACATTTCCCATATTCATATCTTTTGCCCTGATGCATATAGCCAAGATACATGTAACACATTGCCTACTCTGTCATGTTTATGCTCTCACATGCTTCTATATTCCATATTCACATGATTGAATACATGTAGGGAGAGCCTATGTTTGTTACATGTCTTTCCAAAGCTTTACTTGCTATTCTCTATATCTTTATCTAATAGCTTTGATGTATGTTGTCATCAATTACCAAAAAGGGGGACATTGAAAGCACAAGTGCTCCCTGGATGATTTTGATAATTAATGACAACATATCTCTTATTGGACTAATACTTTTACCTAGCATGTTTCACACAAGTTCAACAAATTAAGTGGCATGGACTAAAGGATGTGGAACCCCTTCAAAATGCTAAGGACAAAGGATTGGCTCAACCTTCAAGATCAAGACTCTACATTTTCTATTTTAATAATCCAAGATCACATTGAGTCTATAGGAAAAGCCAATACTATCAAGGAGGGATGAGGTGTTGCTTAATGGCTTGCTTGTTCAAAGTGCTTAGTGTTATGCTCCAAAACCCTCAACTACCTTCCCACATCCACATATGACCTAAACCAAAAGTCCAACTCGGCCCCACCGATTATTTCTATCCGGAGCCACCGAGTTCAGTTGACATAGCCACTGCCAAAAACCCTAATCAGTTCGGTCTCACCGATGGGATCTCGGTCTCACCGAGATGGGCTTGCGAACTCTTTGTTACCTACTGCAATATTTTCGGTCCCACCGAGATATGCAATCGGCCCCACCGAGTTTGCTTGGCCAACTCTCTGTTTCACTTATTACCCAAATCGGTCCCACCGAGTTTGAGTAATTGGTCAAACCGAGTTTTGGTTTTACCCTAACCCTAGCACATCGGTCCCACCGAGTTGATCTAGTCGGTCCCACTGAAAACCCTAACAGTCACTAGGTTTGCCAAATCGGTCCGACTGAGTTTCTCAATTCAGTCTCACCGAGATTGGTAAATTGTGTGTAACAGTTAGTTTTTGTGTGGAGGCTATATATACCCCTCCACCCACTCTTCATTCGTTGAGAGAGCCATCAGAACATACCTACACTTCTAATACACATTTTCTGAGAGAGAACCACCTACTCATGTGTTGAGGCCAAGATATTCCATTCCCACCATATGAATCTTGATCTCTAGCCTTCCCCAAGTTGCTTTCCACTCAAATCTTCTTTCCACCAAATTCATATCCTGTGAGAGAGAGTTGAGTGTTGGGGATACTATCATTTGAAGCACAAGAGCAAGGAGTTCATCATCAACACACCATTTGTTACTTCTTGGAGAGTGGTGTCTCCTAGATTGGCTAGGTGTCACTTGGGAGCCTCCGACAAAGATTGTGGAGTTGAACCAAGGAGTTTGTAAGGGCAAGGAGATCGCCTACTTCGTGAAAATCTACCGCTAGTGAGGCAAGTCCTTCGTGGGCGATGGCCATGATGGGATAGAGAAGGTTGCTTCTTCGTGGACCCTTCATGGGTGGAGCCCTCCGTGGACTCGCGCAACCGTTACCCTTCGTGGGTTGAAGTCTCCATCAACGTGGATGTACGATAACACCACCTATCGGAACCACGACAAAAACATCCGTGTCTCCAATTGCGTTTGAATTCTCCAAACCCTTCCCCTTACATTCTTGCAAGTTGCATGCTTTACTTTCTGCTGCTCATATACTCTTTGCATGCTTGCTTGATATGTATTGTGTTTGTTAAACTTGTGCCTAAACTCCACTTCAACTTAAAGAAATTAAAAACTACAACTTTTAGCACTTAGTGTCTAATCACCCCCCTCTAGACACCTCTTCTCGATCCTTTCAAATGTCATATTGGGGTTTTGAATGCCATATGTATTATATTAGATTTTTTTAAATGCTGCTCGGGTTGGGGTTTTTAATGTCATATTGGGAGTATATTAGCCCTATGATCAATGTGTCATATGTCCATATCTAAATTTTCAATTGGCTACTAGTGATGGATGTATTGTATATTCAGGAGGATGATGGTTGGGGGGAGGGAAGAGGAAGCTGGCCGACTACGACCCGTACGATCCAGAGTTTAGTGACGATGAAGAATATGAGGTAAGCCTATCCCTTGTTCATTTAGTTCCTTTGACATGGTGTATATGTATATGAATCTATAATGTATTAATGCAATTCATCCATGTGTGCAGTATGATTCAGGAGATGATGTGGACAAGGGAAACATCGCGTCCTTCAAAGCCAAGGAGGTGGAGAAGATCAAGGCCAAGGGAGTTGCTTCCTTCTACAACCACAAGATCAAGAAGTGGCACTGCCCCTACTGCACCACCAATCCAAAGCCAAAGGATGGCCGCTTCGATCACCTTGTATCTCATGCAGAGGATGTAGCGATCCGCGGGGAGTGCTACATGATCAGGGGCCAGCATGCTACGCTCGCGAAGGCCCTGACTCCGGCATGAAGTGATGTGATGATGTTGTGATGATGTGAACTTAATCTTAATCTTTTAAGTTACTTTTGGTTCGGTTACTTTTGGTAAACTTAATGTGGCTGTTTATGGTGTGAACTGAATCTATGGTGATGCTAGTAATGTATTATTCTATCTATATTTGTCTGTCATTATATTTGCCTGTGGTGTATGGTTAGTTCTGTTTAGATGTTGTGAACTATGAGTTTAGGTGTTGCAATTGGCAAACACATTTTGTTTCGGTGTTGCTTCACTGATTAGACATGTTGTTTCAGTGTTGCTTCACTGATCACTTCAGTGTTTCTTCACTGTTCACACATGTTGTTTCAGTGTTGCTTCACTGATCACACATGCATGATTTTTCCCACCAGTAAATTATCTATGTATGTTTGTGTAAATTCAAGAAAATGCAAAAAAAATTAGGCAAGCTATCTATGTTTGTGTACGAGATCATGTGTGCAAAATTTGAGGTGATTTAGAGGTCAAAGAAATTTGAATTTGAGAAATGTGCTCCAAATGAGCTCTCAGGCTAGGGTAAATAGCCCATTTGTAATCAAGTTTTTTGGACCTACTCTAGATGAGCCAAATGTTTTTTTATTAACACCTATTCAATCTATATAGTGTAGATTCGAAGTCTCACTATTTTTTGAATTAATCTTCATATTTTTACATTTTCTTTTGAAAAATATGCTTTAATATACAAATGTTAAAAACACGTTTAAAATATCAAAATGGAAAACTAAGTTTAGATCCTTTTTATTCACTTTGAAATAAAGCTTTGATGATTCTTTTAATTTTTTTAATTTCTCAAAACAGAAGATAACCCTACCTCATCTCCTTGAACTCTATGAAATCTTATAGGTGATAGCTTATATGTGTGAAGGTTTTCTCATGAAAATGACCATAGACCAAGTTTATGCTTTTTGATTGGTAACATGTCACATAAGACAACATTGTGCGTAGGTTTCATATTTTTTGATTTTTTCAAATTAATGGTGCTCATTTGACCTCAATCGTGCCAGCTAGGCTTTTTTCATGAAAATGACCATAGACCAAGTTTAGTATTTTTCCTCGTTAGTATGTCTTATAAAACGACGAACGACAAAGGTTTCATATTTTTTTCGATTTTTTTTAAATTAGTTATGCTCAATCAAAGCTTTTGTAACCCCGTTGACCAGCTCAAAACCCCTCTAAACCCAGCGGGGTTTCGCCTAACCCTTGCTCTGAACGTCCGCCATCCGATCATACCCTGGCGCCAAGCGACAGCCCTCAGATGTGGTCTTCTAGAAGGATTCGGTGGGCAAGCTGCGTGCAGGGTCCAGGCCGTTGGATCACAAGGATGGCTCCGCATCGTTGGATCATGGGGCGATCCGCGAGAGGCGATCCTGTTGGTTGTGCTCGGCTGCTCGCCCACCATTGACGCCGTGAAAAAAAACGTTGTTGTTGGGCCCAAAAGGAAACCAAGCTCTGGTTGGGCCATCGAATTGCGTCATTTTTTTGTGAACGTGTTGGCTCTTTTTTTGCATCCTTTGAAATTACACAACAATTGGCATTGTATAGAAAATTTAGTTCTTTTTGTTCTATACAAATGCAAAATGACCAAATTTACAAGGGCTAAATTTATTTTTATCATGCAAAATGGCCACAAACTATTAAAAAATGGGTCATTTTGCATTTGTATAATGGCCACAAGCCCTCTATCTTTTTTATCATGCAAAATGACCAAATTTTTAAGGGCCAAATTTATTATATGTATCATGCAAAATGGCCACAAGCCCTTCAAAAATTGTCCCTTTTGTTCATATAATATATATGACCATGGATTCCCACGCATGCAATTAGCTTCCTTTTCTTCTTCTTTTCAAACCACCATTTCCCACGCGTGTACACTCCCGATGCTGTGGTGGGTTTGACAAACGGGCTACTAACTTCACATTTGACCCCGTTATAGCCACAGCCAAATAACACGTAGCACTACGGCTATTTAAGCCACACTCTGCCTCTGCCATCTCCCACCCTCTGCCTCTGCCATCCCTCATCCATCTGCCCTTCTTGCTCTTCGACCCCTTCTCCTTCTTCCGCACATCCCTCGGCCATGCAGTACACTGGACCAACCTACCGCTTCCCACCCACCGTGCCGGAGAGGCTCTACCCTACCAGCGTGTACGTTGATCGCACACTAGGTGTGTGGGCAATATCAAGGCTGAGGACCGCAAGGAACTTCACCAAGTTCTTCCTCGCGTCCGACTACCACCACCTCCCAAGGGGATCTCCAACGATGTTCCGCGTCGAGGAGGTCATCCAAAACCGGGTAGTGGTTGCTCTCCTTGCCCACTTCACCAACACATTCGACGCCATCTACCTCCTCGGTCGGGTGTTTTGGTGTGGCTCTGAGTTCATCGCTTTCACCACCCACAACAAGTTCACGGAGTACACCAACATCTTCCCCACCGCGGCACGCATGCACACTCTTCCGTACCCCATCGACAAGACCCCGGAGGAGCAATGAAAAGGGCGCCCGGAGGAGGAGCGAGGTGGAGAAGGAGGTGCCCCGGAGGAGGTTCAAAACCCTCTATGATTTTTTAGTCTATGTTATGTTAAGTTGTAACTGAACTATGCTGGAGTTGCTATGGGCTTGTTGGCTTAAGTATTCTATCTATTCTATTATTAAGTTCTTCCTAGTTTGAACTATGTGATCGTGCTATGGGCTTGTTGGCCCTATCTACATATTGGGACTACATATTTGTTGATTGTCTTCTTATAGAGCTCGACTTGTTAGTAGGGTTCCCTTGTTAGTAACCACCTAGTGCATGCAAGAAAGCTTTGTTAGTAGGGATGAATGAGTAGAGCTAAGCAAGGGAGTGGCCCTTTTTTTACACAAGCCACAAATATGTAGCCACCTAGCTAGAAGAGATGAACCAGCGACAGTGACCGTCGCTGCATCCGTGGTGGCTGGCGTGCAAGAAAGCTGCTCGGTCAGTGCATCGTGGCG
This sequence comes from Triticum aestivum, assembly GCF_018294505.1. Taxonomy (NCBI): domain Eukaryota; kingdom Viridiplantae; phylum Streptophyta; class Magnoliopsida; order Poales; family Poaceae; genus Triticum; species Triticum aestivum. The sequence continues at coordinate 183,991,700 of NC_057797.1, read as the reverse complement.
GACGCATCGGCGCATGCAGGCTCGGTCGGTGCATCGTGGGATCGTGGCATCGGTGCATGCAGGCTCGATCGACGCATGCAGGCAGGCTTTGCTGGGTGCATGCATAGCAGGCTTCTGTCCTGGCGGCGCGCATGGACGTTTAATGCAAGGGACGACCCAGAAACCACGACCCAATGGTCGAACAGCGACACCACCCAACGCGGCCCCACTTTTCAGGTCGAACAGACGACATAGTCCAGCATGGCCCCACTAGTCAGAGTTAACGGTCAAGCCTTTGACCCGACGGCAACATCCATTGTGCCAGTTATGATGGTTTCTGGCAAGGGAGTGGGAAAAATTGAGCAAAAGTTAAGAGCGCAGGGATGAATGAGTAGAGCTAAGGAACCAGGGGCACAGATGTAAAAATCCCTATCTAGACCAGCCAGGATCATTGTCAGTTCGGCTGGGGTGTCCAGACCCTTAAGCCTATAACGAGATGTGTCGTCTTCTCCATTATAGCACCATAAAGGAGTTACTTTGGACTGAAGTGGGTGGACACATCATTTTATTGCAATGGCCATGACTTCGATTATTGAGAGCTCGAAATGAGCTAGTAATCTGACCTTGCTAACCAACCTTTTTATTTCCACATTGTCTTCCTCCTTGGGGCTGCGGGGACGCCAAATGAAGCATTTCTTTAGAGAAGCACTAGAAAATTTAGGGAGGCCGCGCCGAACTGGGTCCAGAAGTGGGTCATCATCGATATAAAACCACTCCGAAGGCCATTCAGGAGATACCTCTTTGGGAGTTACAATAGGATAGCCTGATCCGGCTATGCGCCATACTTCGGCGTCGCCCACTTCAAATATAGAGCCCCCTCGATGGCGGGGGATGAGGCAAAAGAACTTCCTCCATAGTTTGAAATGGGCCTCACAGCCCAGAAACAGTTCGCAGAGAGCAATGAAGCCTGCGATATGCAGAATCGAACCAGGGGTAAGGTTGTGCAGTTGGATGTCGTAAAACTCCAACAGACCCCTAAGGAAGGGATGGAGTGGAAATCCTATGCGCTGCAAGAGGAACGAAACAAAGCACACCCTCTCCTCCTTATTGGGGTTAGGGATATTTTCAACCAGTACATCGTTGCCAATCGAAGCCAATCCCGCTTGTACAAGGACTAGATCTGCGAGGGGGAGATATCCTTGCGTCTGGAGAAGGAGGCGCATATTATTGTTGATCTAACAAAAAGCTCATATTACCTTGTCTTCTCCCATGTATTGAATGCTTGCAGATTCCAGCTTAGTCCAATGCACGTGCACTATTATTATTATCCACACTATTCGGTCGTGCAAGTGAAAGGCAATAATGACGATATATGATGAGCTGGTTGAGATGAGAAAAACTGGTATGAACTCAACCTCTCTTGTTTTTGTAAATATGATTAGTTCATCATTTCTGATTCAGCCTATTATAAATGAAACATGTTTCCAATGACAATTAGAGATTATAGTTGCTTATGACATGCTTAATTAGCTAGGAGTTTATAATGGTTTACCTTGCGTGCCAACATGCTATTAAAATGGTTGTGATGTGGTATGATGGGGTGGTATCCTCCTTTGAACGATTCGAGTGGCTTGACTTGGCACATGTTCACGCATGTAGTTGAAACAAAATCAACATAGCCTCTACGATATTTATGTTCATGGTGAATTATATCCTACTCATGCTTGCATTCAGTGTTGATTAATTTTAATGCATGTTCATGACTGTTGTCGCTCTCTAGCTGGTCGCTTGCCAGTCTCTTTCTAGCCTTCATTTGTACTAAGCGGGAATACTGCTTGTGCATCCAATTCCATAAACCCCAAAGTTATTCCATATGAGTCCACCATACCTACCTATATACGGTATCTACCTGCCGTTCCAAGTAAATTTGTATATGCCAAACTCTAAACCTTCAAATAAACATTCTGTTTTGTATGCTCGAATAGCTCATGTATCAACTAGGGTTGTCTGTATCTTCCATGCTAGGCGGGTTATTCTCAAGAGGAGTGGACTCCACTCCTCATTCACGAGAAAATGGCTGGTCACCGGGATGCCCAGTCCCATGCTCAAATCAAATCAAAATAATTGCAAACAAAACTCCCCCAGGATTGTTGTTAGTTGGAGGCACCCGTTGTTTCGGGCAAGCCATGGATTGATACTTGTTGGTGGTGGGGGAGTATAAACTTTACCATTCTGCTTGGGAACCGCCTATAATGTGTGTAGCATGAAAGATATCAAGATCTCTCGGTTGTTATGTTGACAATGAAAGTATACCGCTCAAAATATTATTCATCTCTATTTCAAAATTGAGCTCTGGCACCTGTACAAATCCCTGCTTCCCTCTGCGAAGGGCCTATCTATTTAATTTTATGCTGAGTCATCATCCTCTTATTAAAAAGCACCAGTTAGGGAGCACCGCGTCATTTGCATGTCTTATTGTTAGTTTACATTGAGTATGACTTGACTAGGTCTCTTTTACCATGAATTATAATGTCTAGTCAGTCATTGATCTTTAAATGTGCTCTGCATTTATGTTTTGCGGTCTCAAAAAGGGCTAGCGAGATACCACCTTGTTATATCATATTATGATTGTTTTGAGAAAGTGTTGTCATCCGAGATATATTATTATTGCTCGCTAGTTGATTATGCCATTGATATGAGTAAACATGAGACCTAAATGCTATTTTGAATATGGTTAGTTCATAATCTTTGCTGAAAACTTGAATGTTGGCTTTACATATTTACAACAACAAGAGCAAACAGAGTTTGTAAAAGTTTTTCTTTATCACTTTCAGTTTATCAACTGAAGTTCTTGAGGACAAGTAAAGGTTTAAGCTTGGGGGAGTTGATACGTCTCCGTCATATCTACTTTTCCAAACACTTTTGCCCTTATTTTGGACTCTAACTTGCACGATTTGAATGGAACTAACCTGGACTGACGCTGTTTTCAGCAGAATTGGCATGGTGTTATTTTGGTGCGGAAATAAAAGTTCTTGGAATGACCTGAAAATCAACGGAGATTATTTTTGGAATATATAAAAATACTGGTGAAAAGATCCACGTCATGGGTCCCACACCCTATCCATGAGGGTGGGGGCGTGCCTACCCCCCTGGGCGCGCCCCCTGCCTCGTGGGCCCCCTGACGCTCCACCGACGTCCATCTTGACTTCATATATTCACTTCCGGGGAAAAAATCAGAGAGAAGGATTCATCGCGTTTTACGATATGGAGCCGCCGCCAAGCCCTAAACTCTCTCAGGAGGGCTGATCTGGAGTCCGTTCAGGGCTCCGAAGAGGGGAATCCGTCGCCATCACCATCATCAACCTTCCTCCATCACCAATTTCATGATGCTCACTGCCGTGCGTGAGTAATTCCATCGTAGGCTTGCTGGACGGTGATGGGTTGGATGAGGTTTATCATGTAATCGAGTTAGTTTTGTTAGGGTTTGATCCCTGGTATCCATTATGTTTTGAGATTGATGTTGCTATGACTTTGCTATGCTTAATGCTTGTCACTAGGGCCCGAGTGCCATGATTTCAGATCTGAACCTATTATGTTTTCATGAATATATGTGAGTTTGTGATCCTATCTTGCAAGTCTATAGTCACCTATTACTCCCTCCGTTCGGAATTACTTGTCTCGAAAATGGATGTATCTAGAACTAAAATACGTCTAGATACATCCATTTCTACGACAAGTAATTCCGAACGGAGGGAGTATGTGTTATGATCCGTTAACCCCGAAGTGACAATAATCGGGACACTTACCGGTGATGACCGTAGTTTGAGGAGTTCATGTATTCACTATGTGTTAATGCTTTGGTCCGGTACTCTATTAAAAGGAGGCCTTAATATCCCTTAGTTTCCAATAGGACCCCGCTGCCACGGGAGGGTAGAACAAAAGATGTCATGCAAGTTCTTTTCCATAAGCATGTATTATATTCGGAATACATGCCTATATTACATTGATGAATTGGAGCTAGTTCTGTGTCGTCCTATATATGAATATTTACCTCTCGACCATTCCGAGACCCCTCATCATGTCTGTGATCTCATTCGGGACTCCGAACAACATTCGGTCACCAAATCACATAACTCATATATTACAAATCGTCATCAAACGTTAGGCGTGCGGACCCTACGGGTTCCAGAATTATGTAGACATGACCGAGACACATCTCCAGTCAATAACCAATAGCGGAACCTGGATGCTCATATTGGTTCCCACATATTCTACGAAGATCTTTATCGGTCGTACCGTAATGACAACATACGTTATTCCCTTTGTCATCGGTATGTTACTTGCCCAAGATTCGATCGTCGGTATCTTCATACCTAGTTCAATCTCGTTACCGGCAAGTCTCTTTAATTGTTTTATAATGCATCATCCTGCAACTAACTCATTAGTCACATTGCTTGCAAGGCTTATCATGATGTGCATTACCGAGAGGGCCCGGGATACCTCTCTGGTACTCGGAGTGACAAATCATAATCTCGATCTATGCCAACCCAACAAACACCTTCGGAGATACCTGTAGAGCATATTTATAACCACCCAATTACGTTGTGACGTTTGATAGCACACAAGGTACTCCTCCGGTATTCGGGAGTTGCATAATCTCATAGTCGAAGGAATATGTATTTAACATGAAGAAAGCAATAGCAATAAAATTGAACGATTGTTATGCTAAGCTAACGGATGGGTCTTGTCCATCACATCATTCTCCTAATGTGATCCCATTATCAAATGACAACTCATGTCCATGGTTGGGAAACCTTAACCATCTTTGATCAACGAGCTAGTCAAGTAGAGGCTCACTAGGGACACAGTGTTTGTCTATGTATTCACACATGTATTTAGGTTTCCGATGAATACAATTCTAGCCTGATTAATAAACATTTATCATGAATAAGGAAATATAAAGTAACAACTTTATTATTGCCTCCAGGGCATATTTCCTTCAGGTTAGGCTACCTCCAATGGCAACCCCCAAAAACCACGCGCATCCGTCCGCGAATAAGGGGGGCCAGTCCGCGGACACGGATGCGGGAGGTAGGCATCCAACGCTAGCCACATACATTTCCACAACAAGTCACCGGACGAAATTCGTGCAAACACGGCTGGATTTCATGCAGACGTGACGGATTTCATATGAAAAACCAGATTTTCATATAAACATGACAAATTTCAGTGCATTTACATCAACTGTCCTAGTCTGGCTCTAAAGGTATAATTAATACCCACCGGACTGCCGGGAGCTCCGGAGGTATATGCTTCAGCACAAAGGATGGCTCGCTTCCCCGCCACTCATCGGAGTGGAACCCCCGGTTGATGCTTCAGCGGGAGGGGAAGGCGGCGCCTCCACTTCCATGAAGCCCATGTGGATCGATGGAGGTCCTTGAAAGAGAAGATCCGGGCAAGACATCGGCTGTGTACGTCGGTGTAGCGGTGGTGCCCTTTGTGGGACCCAAGCGGCGGCGGACTCCTGTGTTCTACTTCTCCTTGGTGATGGCAGCGGACGCGGAGGCGTCGGCTACTGACTCGTCGCTCTCCGCGCACATGGCTTCTGTGTCTGCCTGCATGGCGCGATCGTAGGCACGGGAGGTGCGTTCGCATGCATGAGAGGCGCAGTTGCAGCACGAGAGGCGTGCCCGCAGACACGGGAGGCACGGTCGTCGACGACAACGATGACGCCCGTGCCGTCGTGCTCCCCGCCATGTTGGCGTCGAGCAACTGGCCACTGCTCATCGAGTGGGCCTAGAGCAGCGAGTTGTTGAACCATGCGGCGGCTTGGGGCGGCAACTTGCTCCGTCAGGTGAGGCATAGGAGGTGGGGCAGCGAACTGCCTCGCTCGTATCCGGCCGGCTCAGCGGGCCACCCAGTCGGCTTGTATGCCTGAGAATTGCTCTTTGGAAGCCATCGAAAGAGTGGCGGAGGAGGAAATTGGGGGAGCGGCGGAGGGGCGTGGTTCTTGCCCGGCGTCTGCCCTCATTTAAATAGAGGGCAGACGATAGGAGATCGTCCGGCGTTGTGTTTAATGCCGGCCCATTCATGAACGAACGTGTCACCAGAGTAGGTTTCTCGGGTTCCACGCGGGGTTAATGAGACTGTATGAATGCGGCAAGGAGGCATGTTCATCCGGGCGTCAGGCGGCGCCCTCGGCCGGCACGCTGCTTCAATGGCCGAGGCAGTGAGAGGTCGCGTCCGGACTGGGCGGTCGTCAATGCGGAGCGGCGCGCACTACAACGGCCTGAATGTGGGCAGCTGGCGCCGGGCGGGAGCGCACGGGGGAGGGGGTGAGGTTTTTTGGTGGGTCAGGGCGATCAGAAACGGGATTGGGAGCGGTCCGGGCTCCCCCACTTTTGTCCTCGATTTGGGAAAGAAATCGCGTCTAGACCGTTTCATGAACCGATATAGGTCGGCGTTGGATGGCTTCCGTGATAAGTCGGTCTTGGAGATGCCCTTGCATGAGGGGGGGACTGAACTTGTTTGGTGTTCTCTGTGGATTGCTTAGGTTTGTATAGCATGTTTCTATTTTCCTTGGTTTGGATTTGGCCGTCGGCTGGTCTGAATCTTATCTGAACATCATGGTTTCTATGCAAATGGAACAGGGGAGCCGAACACTGATGGTTTCAGAGAAGAAAGCTGCTCGCAGAACGGATACACTGCCCATCAGTGCATCACCACGGCGCTTGCTGCAAATTTAGCGGGAATCGTTTCCCTCCGTCGGCGAAACCAAAATCTCGCGCACGAGCCTCTGCAGCGCGGCGCACGACGAGCCGCCCTCGCCGACGGCCTCCCTGCACGCGGCGCTCGTCTCCGCGGCCGTCCTCCTCGCTTTCCTCCCCTCCTCCGACGCGCCGCCCATCAGGCTCCGCACCGCTCGCTCCAGCTCGGCCGCCTCCACGAAGAATCCCTTCCTTCGGTCCATCTCCAGCGCGACCGCCGCGCCCACGCCGGCCACGAGCTCGAACGCGTTCAGGTGCTGCTCCCCGTACAACGGCCACGGGATCATCGGCACGCCGGACCACAGGCTCTCCAGGATGGAGTTCCACCCGCAGTGCGTCACGAAGCCGCCCACGGCGGCGTGGGACAGGATCTCCCTCTGCGGCGCCCACGCCGGCCACACCAGCCCCCTCCCCGCAGTCGCCTCCAGGAACCCCTCCGGGAGCACCTCGTCCAGGTCCGCGTCCGTCGGGAGCCGCGTGCCGGCGACGGGCGGGCCTCGTAGCACCCACAGGAAGCGGTGGCCGCTGCGCTCCAGGCCGGCGGCTACCTCCCTCACCTGTGCCGCGTCGAGGGACCCCATGCTCCCGAAGCAGAGGAAAACCACCGAAGCCGGCGGCTGCGCGTCGAGCCACCGCACGCACTCGTGCGGCTGCTGGTCGTCCGTCGAACCGAACCAGGCAACCGGGCCGATCGCGTGTAGCGCCGGAGCAGGGCGTCCGGGTACGCACTGGCCGTCCGCGATCGCCGCGAGAATCGAGCTTTCGAGCTCGACTGAGGTGTTCACTATGACGCCCCTGGCTTCCATGAAGCGGCGGCCGTGGTACTCAAACCAGTCGTAGCTCTGGATCTTCGCTTTCACAAGGCATGCCGGCATGTAAGACGGCGGCACCGGCGGCAGCCCGGGCACGTCCACCGTGCTCTCCATCGCCTCAAACCCGGCACCCGTCAGATCCTCGCGGAGCGCCGGCAGGCGCAGCATGAGCGCCAGGAACGCGGCGGGGGAGGCAAAGTACACGTACGCCGGCACGGTGAGCTCGTGGAGAACGTCGAATAGGGCAGTTAAGAAGAGGTCGACGACGACCGCGGCCACCCGGGACGACGGCCCCAGGCGCGCGATGGCCGCCTTGACGTGGGGCGCGTGGAGCTGGACGTACCGGGACGCGAATTCAACAGGGTCCACGCAGCCGGTGGGGTGCTCGACGGCGGGGAGCTGGAGGAAGCGGATGTCGAGGCCGGAAGCTGCCTCCCGGCGCACGTGGCCCTGGACCTCGGACGCCATTGCTTCGGATGGCGCGTGCATGACGAGCACGGTCAGCGTGAAGGCGCCCCGGCCGGTGGCGAGAAGCCTCTTGCCGGCTTCGAGCGCGGACATGAAGTGGCCGGATCCCCAGCTCGGGACGAGGACCACGGTTGGCCGAGACGTCATTGATGGACTGGAGTGGACACAATGGCACTTGGAATCTTGGTCAGCAGTGGCGAGCTCTGCGTTGGACAAGTTGGACGGATCCTCTTGAGGCGATCACGCCAGGCCCTATGTTATGCGACAAATTGGGGTGCTAGTGCTACCCTGGCTTTGGTCGCATCCAAATCGCATCAGCTTTGCCACCGAAAGGTACAGCCTGCCGAATACGTCGCCTCTTCGAAAAATAACAAATGAGCATACGCAACGCCATATGTATATAGCAAAACTAAGGATTCTCCATTCTCGCTGTCATCGTACTAGTATGAATAAGCTAAGGACTTCCGAATGAAAAAATGAAAGATCATGGCCGGGCAAGGACCGCTTCAAAACATTTCCCTTTAGAAGATGTTAAAGAACTTCCACTCAAAAAAAGAGAAGAAGAAGAAGATGTCAAAGAACTGACGTTAGATTTTTTTTTTTTGAGTTTTGCCTGGGTATTTTTACATCTCCCAGCGAACGCCCATAATTGCCATGTGAAAACAGATAAAATTGCTACAAGATTTGTCATGCTCTAAAACGAAAATTGACATATAGTGTGAAGATTGGCAGAAAATTGCAAAGCTGTGCAGAATAATGGTCATCCGTTGGATCGGGATCTGGCAGCCCTAGGCGTTCGCTGGGATTGCTTAAAAATGGACGTTCACTGGTTAGTGATGTCTTTTTCTTTTCATCTAGAAGGATTAACGTTCTCCGCAGTTTTATCTTATAGTGTTTAAATGAGCTTATCCTCATGCACGGGGCGTCCCGTTCTCACGGAGTTGTACCATGCCCATGGGAGGGCGTCTAGTGAAGTGTCGTTTGAGTCCAACAGCTAACTTTTGGGGGTTGGCTATTTAAGGGTCATTCTTCCACGTCGCTTTTACGGGCTTTACGGGCAAATCTTACATGTGTTCTATCATTATTCTGAGCCACAAACCAACTCCAGCAAGTCCTTGTCTCTTCTAAGTGAGGTGGGTGGGTGGGGGTTATGGATGGATCTTGGAGCCGTTTGTTGACCTTCATTATTTCCCTCTCTTCAATCTCATATTTTCTTGAGTTGCTTCTTGTGAGATTGATACAGTGAGTTGAGCATACATTACTTGACCTTGCTTTGTATTTGTTGCATTGATTTGAGCTATCCGCATCGATTTATTTGATTGAGAGCCCGCGAGTTTATTACGCTTGGAGGTCATCAATTCCTAGACGGTTTGGTGGTGTTGAGTTGGTGATTTCTTGGAGAAGTTTGTGAAGAGGCCTTGGTGGTCTTATGAAGTGGGTTGGAGCTTGCCATCTCCGGAGTGAAGGAAGAAGCTAACCATAGTGGATGAGACCTTTCCATTGGGAAGGCTCATCCATTGGGAGTGATCAAAGGGAGAATAAGGCGAGCCATTTGGTGACGCTCCGGAGCTTTGACTTCGGCACCTCTCTAACAGAGTGTAGAGTATCAATGGATACTTGAACTCGGGAAAACATCGATTGTCCCTTGTTCCCTTTACTTTATGCAATTCATACTTGCTCATATTAATGTATCTTATGCTAGTTTGAATTGCTTAGTTGTATTTTTTCATTCCACATTGTGATATAGTTTGTGCTTGCTAATTTACTTTAAGTGCCTATCTCATTGAGCATAGACTGTTGATGCACTTAGTTGAGCCGAGCATATTAGGATTTTGTGCTTGAAAAATATCTGTTCAGTTTAATTCCGCATTAGAATAAAACCGATCTGGTTTTAAAACGCCTATTCACCCCCTCCCTCTAGGTGACATCTAGGTCCTTTCAAAATCATTTTTATGTATTATTGTTGACGTTATCCTTGAGATGAGTAAGCAAGAAGCTAAGGATTTGTTGAACTTCAATCTTCCTTTGTGTCCGACTGAAGAGATTTATTATGGAAGTCTTCTTATCATGGCTATTTTTTGCGGAAAATAGGGAGATTTCATAACTCAAGGTGGCTTTTCAGCCGTACACAAGTTTACAACTTCGTCTGTGCCTGTACCAAATCAAATGGCAGTATGGGGTGTACTACGCCTGTAGGCTGCGAGGCTATGACTAACTTTATTTTGAGTGTGCCTAATATGCATAATTGAAATCTCCCGTGGGTCCTCTAACATCAATGACTGGATGTCTCGCACAAGTGTCCTGTATCTCGAGCGGTCCCCATGACTCACGTTTAACATCGAGACTGCCTGAGCATAGTCCAACTCAATGGCAATGGGTAAGACAGTGCGGTGAAGAGCAAGATCAAGGCCTTCCTTACACGCCATAACCTCTGCCTCTAGTCCATCATCGCATGTGGTGATTTGTCTGCATGCAGTAAAAGAATAGCGCCGGTATCATCTCAAAGCACCATTCCACCACCAGCCGCCCTTGTTTCCTTGATATATAACTTTCATCGGTATTTAATTTCGTTCATCCATGGGCAGGCGGTGACCAGAGAATCTCCTCTTGCTTGTTTCCTGCATGTTGCATGTCGTAGCTGCTCTTGCTAGCTAGTACGTGCACCACTATTTTGCCTTTCTCAATGTTCCTCGAGGAATGTTGTTGAATTCACAAGAGAGAGTTTATATACCCCTAGGAAGTGTCGTGATGCTTCTGTTGGAGGGGCTAGCTTCCCACGCGTGAGTTCATTACGAACGTACCACACGTGCCACATGGTCATCGGCACCACCATCCGAATATTTTCCATGAACGGCTCGAGCAGGGTAAAAAGCCACTCTGGTCCAATATTGCGAACATCATCAATATCCAACAACGACCAGTCCAAGGCCATGGCACGTCAGATGTTCTTCACGAGGGGGCACCTACACATTGTATGGAAACTGTCCTCCTGTTCCACAGTACAAATGGGGCACACGAGTCGGTATGTTCAAGGTGGCGAGAAAATTTATTTTCCCAAGTAGCCAGAGAATTAGACACAAGCCTCCATGCAAAGACGCGTACCTTTGGGAGAGCAGGGTACCCCCATATGATCTTCCAGATGACGCGACGACCATTCGGTGCCCTGCTCGTGGCGGTTGCCGATGGACGCTCGCGCTCGTCCATGGCTAAGTGATAGGCGGATCGAACGGTGAACATCATGGGTAGCCTTTGTCATTTGTTAAGGACCCATGCCTTCGTGATGGAAGTTCCACCAAGCGGGATTCGATGGAGTCTCTCCGTCCTTGTCATTCGGCCTCCGCTAATGACACTCCGCCTGGATCACTCATGTGTTGCCAAGCAGACCTCGACAAGGGAGCATCCATCATCCTCACCGGGGTGCCGCCGAAGAGTCTTTGTCCTAATCATCAAGGCATCCAAGCCAAATGGATCCCAGCCAAGAGCGTCCCCGTCCTCCTCGATGGGATATTTTTTGTTTCATTTTTCATTTTTTTGATTCCCTATTCATTTTCTTATTTACGTTTATTTTGGGAAAATATGTAACCATATTCTTAAAAGTACATGGTCATTAGATCATATATTGTATAACACATGAGTAATTACTTCAAATGCATGATTTTTTAATACATGAATATTTTTCCTGTACGTAGCTGAGAATTTTCAAATACAAGTTGAACATTTCTTTTATATATGACACATGATTTTTTTTTCTTTTTTTGGTTATTGTTTTTTATTTTATTTTTTTTGCTTTGTTTTCCATTTCCCTTTTTTGGCAAATATGTGCCATTCTTTTTCAAAAATTTATGAACATATATTTAACATGTATAGCAACTATTCTTGTATATATTGCATCATTTTTATATACATATATTTACAATATATTTAAAAAAGTTCTTTCTAGATATATGTGAGCATTTTAAGTTTTATATATACTCTGTTGTTAAATTGATTTTAGTAAAAACTTATTGAATAAAAAACATATCAGTATTTTGTTATAAAATGTTTCCTTTTTTGTAACACGATTTTTTATTTCCCTATTTTTAAACTAAATTACTAACTATTAGAGAAATTTTGAGGTATATAAGAAAGGGAAAACTTACATTAAATTTTATAATGGGCGGCACCAGCTGCCGGCAGTTCCCACTCCTTCAGGTGGCGTGGCAAATAGCATCTCCTCCCACTTTTCTACCGCCCGAGACCAGTGCCAGCCAGGCCTAGTACGACCATGAATTCATGAGCAAGATCACAATAAAAAATGTTGTGTATCGCTCATTGCGAGCGTTAAGGCTATGATCACCCACTACACCAGGAAGATGGTCCAGCCCATTAGAACCAAAGCGAAGTGAGCTTGAGGACTAGTTTTAGGAACCTTCTGGAGATTTCTTCACAAAAAAGGAACCTCCTAGTACCCCTAGAGAAGGAACCTTCTAGTAGCTTCCTGAATGGTCTTAGGAACCTTAAGCAAGTTTTTCATTTCCTGATTTTTTTGTTGCTTTCTTTTCTTTTTCCAGATTTTCTCTCTTCCTTTTTTTGTTTTTTAGTTTTTTTCTTTTTTTCAAAAATAATAGCAGGTATTACCAAAATGTTTTTGTTTCAAAAAAGTCAAACAAACTCACATTTTTAAAACTTGTTCGGAATTCCATAAAAATGTTCCCATTTTTAAAATTTTGTTCTCATATACAAAAAATGTTCACATTCTCAAAATTTGTTCGGAGTTTCAACAATAATTTTTTTTCCAAAATTGGTCAAACACAAAAAATGTTCCAATTTTCAAAATTTGTCCTCATATACCCAAAAAAATTGCATTCTCAAAAGTTCTTCCACATTTTTGAAAATCTTTTTGTTTCTGAAAATTGTTCACATACAAAAAATGTTTGAGGTTTAAAAAAATGACCCATTTTCAAAATTTGTCCTCATATACAGAAAATGTTTGCATTCTCAAAAGTTGTTCGAAGTTTCAAAATTATTTTTTGTTTCCAATTTTTCTTCAAATACAAAAAATGTTTGGGAATTTCGTATAATTTTTGTGTTTTTAAAAACTCATTCGGAATTTAAGAAATTATATAAAATTTCCTTTTTCTGATTTTTTTTCACATATCCGTGTTTTCATGTTCGCGTTTCTTGAACTTTTCTGAATTTATGAACATTTTTCGACTTTACGAGTATGTTGAAATTCATGAACATTTTTCAATATTATGTTTTTTTGGAAAATGTAATGATTTTTTTGAATTCACATTTTTTTAAAGTGTGCACTTTTCTGAACACCATAATCTCTACTCTTATAAAAAAATGAGTTGGTGATGATGGTTTGTCTACCATCCTGCAATATAGACCGTCCGATCTATATCTGACGGATAGAAAGCAAACCATGACAATTTTGCAAAAAGATATCCGCACCACTCTCCACATTTGCTGATAAGGCCTACCCTCATTCATCTTCGTCTCCCACGAGATAAACAACTTGTATAAATGCATCTTGATGTTCCGTGTAACGCATGGGCCTCTTGTTAGTCACTGGTGGAAAAAGGGCCTTTGGTCGCGGTTCGCAACTGCCATTAGTCGCGGTTGCGCAACCGCGACCGAACGGGCGCGACTAAAGGCCCCACCCTTTAGTCGCGGTTGCTTAAGAACCGCGACTAAAGGCCCGTCCACGTGGGCGCCAGGTGGCCGTCGGGGCGGAGGACCTTTAGTCGCGGTTCTTCTGGCCAACCGCGACTAAAGGCCGCCGCAGGTTTAGGGTTTTAGCCCCCCCCCCTTAAACCTGTTTTCTGTTTAATATGTATTGTTTTATTTCTTTTGTGCTTTATTTTAATTTTGAAGGAGTTTCACATATTCTACGGTACTACATACATGCATATGAATGTACAATTTCAAACAAATTTGAAATTAGAACCAAAAAGAATTCAAGAGGAATATACAATATATATTCAATATCATCGGATGACCATATACAATTTTGAACAAGTTTCCATACATAATTTAATGCATATAAAGTTCTACGTCCTCGTAATGGTGTTCTCCTTTAGGATGGAGGACTTCCCTCCTGAACCATCCAGCTAGTTCCTCTTGAAGTGGTCGGAAGCGAGCTTCTGGACTAAGCATCATCCGGAGGTTATTCCTCTGAGCATTGGTATCACTCGGAACCCGCTCAGAGGTGTATCTCCGGATCATCTCACAGACATAGTATGCACATAGATTGGTCCCCGCTGGCTGAATATCCTCACCATTCTTAGCCTTTGCCCTTTTGAATTCTAGCTCTTTTTTGAATTCACCGACCTTTGTATCTACGAACCGTCTCCAAACCCTACGAGGCAAAGAAAATTAAATGAACAAGAGAGTTATTAGTTACTTGATATTAGGAAATGAACGAAATAGGCCGATCGATATAGAGCGCAAATGAATGAAAATAATTACTTCTGCAGCATTCTTCTCATGTCGACCCAAAGCTTTGGATCCTTATTCAGAGAGTCGTGGACGAGACATTCTGAGGTGTCAACTTTAATTACTAGCAGAATCCAGTGGAACCTGCGGACACGATACATGCACAGTACGTCATGCATAACTCATCGATTAGCCGGCCACATACCATGCATGGAGTAAACAAAAGAGAATGTGCTCAAGACAGAAACACTCACCCAAAATGGTAAGGAAATAGAATATCACTTTTGAGTTCCTGCTTTGTAAGAAACTGCCACAGGTCTGCCTCCATGTCGGCGGGGTGATGCTCCAACACATATCCATTAACGATGTGTGGGTCAATGAACCCAACATTATGGATGTTCCTTACTCTGCATTCCTTAATCTTCATTTTGCATGTATAATAGCGGACACAACAATATAGTTAGGACATATATATAGTGCAGGCAATATGAACGAGATGGGGTAGAAATAAATCACTTACAGAACGTAGCAACTGATGATAGATTTGTCGAGCTCGCGCAGATTGAAAAGCTGGAACAATTCACTCAGATGAATTTGTACATAGTAATGTTTGAAGTGATGCTCATATCTAACTTCCACATAAATATATTCTTTGGCGTTTTTATTTTTTATGTAACCCTTGTACCATTTCAGCAGACCTTTCATTTGTGGAGGTAGATCATGTTCCTGCGCAGGCTCGACGAGAGGCCCATTCTTCACATATGTAATTACTACCTCCTTCACTGGCGCCTCATCAAGGCCTAACAGTTCACGAAGAGTAATACCTAAGTTGGCCGCTTGTTCTCTGGCACTCGTTACAGTCAATCCATGTGCTGCCGCAGCTGCTATGATATCGGGGTCATCCGGACCGGCGGCTTTCACTATAAGCGGGGCAATCGATTGTTTACTTTGTTCCCCGAGCTGGGCAACTTGTTTCCCGCTTTTTTTACTTTCTAATTCCGTTTTCTCGGCCTCCTCCAAGGCTTTGTTCTCCTGGTTCTCCGCCCGCTCTTTCTTCTCCTTCAACATGAGTGCCTGCCTACGAAGTTCACGTGCATAGTCGTTAGGCAGATTCTTCGCGGCTTGGGACGGTGTGCTCAAAAATGACTTAGCCCACTTCTTTTGCTCATCAGAAAATACTGGCTTGGGCTCGGGCTCTCTTTTCTTCTTGCAGTCCGCCTTCCATTTCTCATGATTAGCAGCCGCGGCCGTGGCAGTTTCCTCGGCACTACGTTCCCAAGGCCTTGTGGGGAGAGGCTTCAATGATGGCTCTGGTACCTTTGTGGTCTTAGGTACATAAGGGTCCGGGTTAATAATCCAGGACTGCTTCTGCTTCTTTGCCGGAGGTGGATTGGGGGGCGGCGTCTGATCACCCGCCGGACGAGGACTGGGGGGCGGCGTCTGATCACCCGCCGGACGTTGTGGACTGGGGGGCGTCGGCTGACGTGACGGAGGTGTAGGTGAACCGCCACCACCGTAGGGGGGTGGACTTGTTGTCCTTGGCGCCTCGCCTGGAAACTTGATAAACTTCTTTTGCCATAGAATGAAATGGCGCTTGACATCTCCAAGTCTTTTCTCCCCTTCAGGTGTAGCAATGTCAATCTCCAGGTCCTCAAACCCTTGGACTATGTCCTCCACCGTGACACGAGCATAGCCATCTTGAATGGGGGTGTTGTGGTGGAGTGCTCCAGGTAAACATGGTAAAGCACTGCCGATGGCTACCTTCACGGACATGTTCCCGATAGGATAATACAGATGACATTCTTTCATCTCCTTTATATCGTCCACGGGGTAGCGAGGAGGCTCCGGTGCAGTAATTTCGACCACCAGAGGCTCCGGTGCAGTAATTTCGACCACCAGAGGCTCCGGTGCAGTAATTTCGATCGTCGGTGCATCTGCACCAGCCGGTGGGGCCTCCGTGGAAGCCACACTGCTTCTCCGATGCTGGCTTCTGAGATCCGCTGGATGATCTTCATGCTGCGCCCGAGCTGCATCTCGTTCGGCTACTAGTACACTCACGGTTTTCTTCATCACATCCATTTCCGATGCCAACCGCGCCACAACATCTGCTTCCCGATCCATCTTTCTCTTCCGGCTTCTATAACCGTACGGGTCATCGTTCTGGGGGAACCCTATTTTCCACGGAATGTGCCCCATGCCTCATACACGTCCTCCGTGTTCAGGATTCCCGAGGGCTTTTGTCAGCGCGTCGTTCTCTCTGTTGAACTCGATCTTCCCCTCTTGAGCATCCCTCATTGCGTCAATAAGGGCTTGGGTGGGTTTAATTATTTTGCCCCGGTAAACACAGTCCCCTGTCTCCGGGTTCAGCGTTCCCCCATGCCCGTACCACCAGCTTTTGGCCCTTGGGTCCCATCCCTCCGTACCTGGACGGATTCCTCGCGCCCTCAGCTCGTTCTCCATCTTCTCCCACCTAGGCTCCCAAAGGCGATACCCTCCTGGCCCCATAATATGATTGTACTCCTTCTTAGCCGCATTTTCCTTATTTTTTCGATATTTGAATGAACTGCTCCGATTTCTTTTGCTTCACAAATTCTGGCCAATCATGTTTCAGTTTCTCATATTGTCCTTTGAAATCCGGAGTCTTGTTCTGCTTGACAAAGTCATGGGCTAGATTTTGCTTGAATTTCCGGAATGCGTCGGCCATCTTATGAAGAGCGAACTGTTTGACTAGCCTCCTCCTCTCCTTGTTTTCCTCAATCTTGTTACCCTCCTCATCGAATTTGTTGTATTCCGGAGGTAGAACGAAATGTTCCATAAGCTTTTTGAAGCAATCTTTTTTTTGTTCTCTTATCGACGAAAGTGAAACCAGCAATTCGTGCCTTCTTTGGCTTATTCCACTCCTGGACGGTGATCGAGACGTTATCTCTAACAATGGCTCCGCATTGGTTGACAAACTTGGTGGCGTTCTTGCGGGGCTCCAGCGGCCTGCCGGTTGCACTATCGACAACCTCGATGGTGCATGTTTCTCCTTGTTTCATCGTCTTGGTTGCGCCACGCTTTGACGACGTACTCGATTGTTTCGACGATCCGGCCGAGGGCTAAAATAAGAAAGAGAGTCGCGCGCGTTAGTCCACACATATTTATTCAAATCAGTTAGTTTGTATCACCAGAGGCTCAATGTATATATATATACCTCGGCGCCGGAGGTGGTTGCTACTTCCATTTGAAGATCGTCGTTTATCGACGTTTGTTCGGCATCATCTTGCTGACGGCGCCCTTCATCTTCACCGTCAAGGTTCAGATAAGAAGAGATATCATCTTCTTCTTGTCTGGTCGGCACATATAGAATATCGCCGTTTATGATGCCGAACATATGTGCTTCACCGTCCGGATCATAGTTGTCCATAATCGGGTCAGCTCTATCGTCCGCCATTATGTCAGTCCTGAAAACATGTAGTAAAAACAAATTAATTAAGTGAAGAAGGGGGGCGGTGGCGGTGGCGGTGGCGAAAGGGCGGTGGCAAAAGGAGGGGCGAGGAAGGGGTGGGAGAGGGTGTCGCGGTAGAGCGCGAGACGGGGCGGCAGACGACGGCGTCACGGAGAGGAAGGCGAGGACAACACACATTTATAACCCTCGCCGTCCCCTCTCGATCCCTAAAAAAACACCGCGCGCATCGCCGCCCCCTCTCCGTATATACGTTTTTTTGTTAATTATCAAATTTTACGGTTTTTTTTTGTTAATTATCAAGTTTTAAGTTATTTACCGTTTTTGTTAAACTAATTAACTAGTTAAAATTAAAAAGAACAAAAAAAAATTCTCTCTCTCTCTCTCTCTCTCTCTCGATCTCGATCTCTCGATCTCTCTCTCTCTCTCTCTCGATCATCGCTCTTTGTAGAGCAGTTGAGGGCGGCGAGGCCGGCGGCCCGAGGATGGATTGGGGGGCGGCGTTGAGGGCGGCGAGGCCG
Source organism: Triticum aestivum (assembly GCF_018294505.1). Taxonomy (NCBI): domain Eukaryota; kingdom Viridiplantae; phylum Streptophyta; class Magnoliopsida; order Poales; family Poaceae; genus Triticum; species Triticum aestivum. The sequence continues at coordinate 183,973,288 of NC_057797.1, read as the reverse complement.
GCCGGCGGCGTTGAGGGCAGCGAGGCCGGCCGGCGGCGTTGAGGGCGGGCGAGAGGCGGCGCGGTGGGCGAGGGAGGCCGGCGGGCGGCGTACGAGGGCGAGAGGGGGCGGCGGGCGCCGTACGTGGGCGAGAGGGGGCGGCGGGCGACGGCGGGCGGCGTCGAGGGCGCGGGCGACGGCGGGCGGCGTCGAGGGCGAGGGCGACGGCGGGCGGCGTCGAGGGCGAGGGCGGCAGGCCTTCGGCGCGGCAGAGAAGACGAGCAGAAATGGAGGCGACGGGTCGGGCCGTTGTATTTATAGCCCCCCCGCTTTAGTCGTGGTTGGGGAGGCGGCCCGCGACTAAAGGGCCCTTTAGTCGCGGTTGGGGAGGCGACCCGCGACTAAAGGGTAACCTTTAGTCGCGGTTGGGGAGGCGACCCACGACTAAAGGGCTTTTTGGCGGGTTTTTCGTTCCCGCGCGCAACGACCTTTAGTCGCGGTTGGGCAGGCCAACCGCGACTAAAGGTATTTTCCAAATACTTTTTCTTTTTCAAAATCTTAAAAATACAAATAATATATCAAAAAATTCAGAAAAAATAACTAATTCAATTCAATATGTTAAAAACACAAATATTATATCAAAAATTCAGAAAAAAAACTAATTCAATTCAAAATTCTAAAAATACAAATAATATATCAAAAAATTAAGAAAAATAAAACTAATTCAATTCAATATGTTAAAAATACAAATAATATATCAAAAAATTCAGAAAAATAAAACTAATTCAATTCAAAATGTTAAAAATACAAATAATATATCAAAAAATTCAGAAAAATAAAACTAATTCAATTCAAAATTCTAAAAATACAAATAATATATCAAAAAATTCAGAAAAATAAAACTAATTCAATTCAAAATTCTAAAAATACAAATAATATATCAAAAAATTAAGAAAAATAAAACTAATTCAATTCAAAATAATATACCAGAGGCCGGTCGTCGGCTATGGTGGTACGGCCGGACTCTGCAGAGCGTCATGGACTACATCACTCCAAATTTCATGTATCATTCGAAAATGGACACCAAACACATCACGGGTAATATAATTCACATGATCCATTCAACAAAGTTTGGTACAATAAATTATTACACATCATTTCTTCCCTTGTGTCCCTGCTTGCTTACGATTGTGCCGTATCCATGGAGCATCCTCATCATTTAACTTAATGCTTGGGTCGGTGTTCACTTTGAAGGGCGGAATTTCAGCAAACATATTATAATCTTCTGACATGTCTGTCTTGTCCTCCACTCCCACGATGTTTCTTTTCCCTGAAAGAACAATGTGGCGCTTTGGATCATCGCATGATGTATTGATCGTTTTCTTATCTTTCCGTTTCCTCGGTTTGCTACTCATGTCCTTCACATAGAAAACCTGAGCGACATCTTTCGCTAGGACGAATGGTTCGTCAAGGTAACCAAGATTGTTGAAATCCACCATTGTCATTCCGTATTGCTGGTCCACCTTTACCCCACCTCCTGTTAGCTTGAACCATTTGCACCGGAACAAAGGGACCTTAAAGGGGGGTCCATAGTCAAGTTCCCATATCTCCTCTATGTAACCATAATATGTGACCTTTTGCCCATTCTCGGTTGCTGCATCAAAGCGGACACCACTGTTTTGGTTGGTGCTCTTTTTATCTTGGGCGATCGTGTAAAATGTATTCCCATTTATCTCGTACCCTTGGAAAGTCGTTATAGTCGAAGATGGTGTCTTGGCCAACATGTACAGCTGATCTACAACATCATTGTCATTCATTAAATGTTTTCTCAACCAACTGCCGAAAGTCTCCATGTGGGCCTTCCTAATCCAGGATTCAGGCTTCCCCGGGTTGTCCGAGCGTAAAATATTCTTGTGTTTCTCAAAGTACGGAGCCACCAAGCTGGAATTGGTCAGTACAGTGTGGTGTGCTTCAGTCAGAGAATGGCCGTCCATACATGTCATTGATTTCCTTCCGATCGTGCCTTTTCCACTTAGTATCCCCTCGTGCCGCGATCGAGGAAGACCAATCGGCTTAAGGTCAGGAACAAAGTCAACACAAAACTCAATTACCTCCTCATTTCCATAGCCCTTGGCGATGCTTCCTTCTGGCCTAGCACGGTTATGAACATATTTCTTTAATACTCCCATGAACCTCTCGAAGGGGAACATATTGTGTAGAAATACAGGACCGAGAATGAAAATCTCTTCGACTAGGTGAACCAAGAGGTGCGTCATAATATTGAAGAAGGATGGCGGGAACACCAACTCGAAACTGACAAGACATTGGATCACATCGTTCTGTAACCGTGGTAGATCTTCTGGATTGATTACCTTCTGAGAGATTGCATTGAGGAATGCACATAGCTTCACAATGGCTACTCGAACATTTTCCGGCAGGAGCCCCCTCAAAGCAATCGGAAGCAATTGCGTCATAATCACGTGGCAGTCGTGAGACTTCAGGTTTTGGAACTTTTTCTCCGCCATGTTTATTATTCCCTTTATATTGGACGAGAATCCAGACGGGACCTTCATACTGCTCAGGCATTCAAAAAAGATGACCTTCTCTTCTTTGGTCAGAGCGTAGCTGGCACGACCTTGAAACCATTCCGGATGCCGGTCATCAGGGTCTTTCAAACGTTGCTGGTCCTGCCGTGCTTCCTTTGTATCATTTGTCTTCCCATACACGCCCAAGAAGCTTAGGAGGTTCACGCAAATATTCTTCGTAACGTGCATCACGTCGATTGCAGAGCGGACTTCTAGGACTTTCCAATATTCTAGCTCCCAGAATATAGATTTCTTCTTCCACATGGCTGCGTGCCCGTCAGCTCCCTTCGGAACTGATTGTCCGCCAGGACCCTTTCCAAAGATGACTTTCAAATCCTTGACCATATCAAATACCTCAGCACCAGTGCGTTCCGCAGGCTTCGACCGGTGATCTGCCTTGCCGTTGTAATGCTTGCCTTTCTTTCTTACTGGATGAATTTTCGGAAGAAATCGACGATGCCCAAGGTACACGTTCTTCTTACAATTTGGCAAATGTACACTTTCAGTCTCATGTAAGCAGTGCGTGCATGCATTGTATCCCTTATTTGACAGTCCCGAAAGGTTACTAAGAGCAGGCCAATCGTTGATGGTTACGAAAAGCAACGCTCGTAGGTTAAATTCCTCTTTTTTGTGCTCATCCCACACACGGACACCAGGTCTGCCCCACAGCTGTAAAAGTTCATCAACTAATGGCCTTAGGTACACATCGATGTCGTTGCCGGGTTGCTTCGGACCTTGGATGAGCACTGGCATCATAATGAACTTCCGCTTCATGCACAACCAAGGAGGAAGGTTGTAGGTGCATAGAGTCACGGGCCAGGTGCTATGGCTGGAGCTCTGCTCGCCAAAAGGATTCATGCCATCTGTACTTAGACCAAATCTTATGTTCCTTGCGTCAGCTGCAAAATCTTTGAACTCTCTGTCGATCTTTCTCCATTGCGTTCCATCTGCGGTGTGTCTCAACTCCCCGTCCGACTTACGGTCCTCTTTGTGCCATCGCAACAACTTGGCATGCTCTTTGTTCCTGAACAGACGTTTCAACCGTGGTATTATAGGAGCATACCACATCACCTTGGCGGGAACCCTCTTCCTGGGTTTCCCGCCCTCAACATCGTCACCAGGGTCATCGCCTCTGATCTTATAACGCAATGCAGTGCATACTGGGCATTCATTCAAATTCTCGTATTCACCGCGGTAGAGGATGCAGTCGTTGATGCATGCATGTATCTTCAGAACCTCTAAACCTAGAGGGCAGACAACCTTCTTTGCTTCGTACGTACTGGCGGGCAACTCGTTATTCTTTGGAAACATATTCTTCAACATTTTCAGCAAGTTTTCAAATGCCGAGTCAGCTACACCTGCCTGTGCCTTCCATTTCAGCAAATCCAGTGTGCAACCCAGCTTTTTCAGACCATCATCGCATCTAGGGTACAACGACTTTCTGTGATCCTCTAACATGCGATCCAAATTCTCCCTCTCCTTTTCAGTTTCGCAGCGTCTCCGTGCATCAGCAATGGTCCGACCAAGATCATCAACGGTCTCATCACGTGCCTCTTCTTCACCTTCACCTTCACCTTCCCCTTCACCTTCCCCTTCACCTGCCCCTTCACCTTCCCCTTCACCTTCAGCATCCTCCATGAAAGTATCACCGAAATGAGCAAGATAGCTTTCATCGATGAAATCATCCCCTTCTTCATCTTCTTCCATTATAACCCCTCTTTCTCCATGCTTGGTCCAACAATTATAGCTTGGCATGAAACCGTGCCGAAGCAGGTGCAGGTGAACTTCTCTTGAGGAAGAGTAACCCTTCTGATTCTTACAGTCAACACATGGACAGATAACAAAACCCTTCTGCTTGTTCGCATTAGCCACTACGAGGAAATCTTTCAAACCCGTAGTGAACTCGCGGGAGAGTCGGTTACCGTACATCCATTGCCGATTCATCTGCATTATTATAATATAAAATATATAATTAACCATCATGCATTTGTTAAAGTAACTAGCTATAAACAATAGAAATTAAACAATGAACAACACACATGCATATTTTATCAATGACACACATGCATGAAAGGTTCAAGTTGCTAACCGCGATCGAGGAGAAACCTCAAGTGTGGCTCCAACACTTCATATCATGTTTGTTTCACGCTGTTGGGCATTTCATCAAACACCTTGTGTGCATAAGAGGAACCAAAAGCAAACCTACACCCCCTTGTGAAGAGAAGTGGCACCAAATGGCTAAGTGAGTGCGCTGAACTGGTATATATAGGGGAGGAGCTTTAGTCGCGGTTGGCCAGGCCAACCGCGACTAAAGGCCTGTGGGCACCTTTAGTCGCGGTTGGCCTGGCCAACCGCGGCTAAAGCCCCTCACGTGCACCAGCTGGCCACCGAGCGCCCTGGCCCAAGCCTTTGGTCGCGGTTTGTCTGCCGAACCGCGACTAAAGACTTCATTAGTCGCGGTTCCTATAGTTTTGCGACTAATGGGGCTGGACGGAAGCCTCTTTTTCTACTAGAGAGTAAAAAACAAAATTGTGAATAGAACGGAAGGAAAAAAAAACGAAAAGTTTTTTATGAAATAAAACATGAAACATGATCGTCCAGGTTGTTTTAAGAATTCTCGTGCAATTTTATCAATGCATCAAAATATTCATAGGGATAGGTTTGGATCATAAGTGTTCCCTAACCATACATGATGACCTATATGTAAGTTACATGCAAATTTGGTGAGATTGCAAGCTCCAAAATTAAAGCTCCCATGTTAAAAAATAAAAAGATTCAAACGCCTCCCTACGCTTCGGTATTTCATGTACAATTGCACCATGTCTTCCCATGAGCGTTGTGTGATATCCTTCATGACACCATGACAACCTGAGGCGATCCAAAGTTGCTACACGCCCAAGTCCTCGGCAAGTGATGATGCCTCCCGCAAGCTAGAGTCTCAAGAATTGTGGGGTCAGTAATGCCACTAAGAACTATTAGTCGTTGCTGATTTAGTTCAACAATGTACTAAATTAGCGAGTGTAGACGGGAAAGTTTGCAATATAATAGACGTTGTATTGATGGGGTGCTGACGCACGTATATATATAATACAAGGGAAAGCCTCTACCTCAACTATACAAGACTAGGAGGTGAGCCACAAATTCAATACACGTGCAATACACAATACATACTCAACACCCCCCCAGCAGTTGAAGCATCGACGGAGACACAGAGACTGGACCGAAACTCCTCGAAGACGGGAGTAGGCAATCCCTTAGTCATCACATCAGCAAACTGTTGCGTCGTCGGCACGTGGAGAACCCGAACACGGTCAAGGGCAACCTGCTCGCGCACGAAGTGAATATCGAGATCAATATGCTTCGTCCGTCGATGGTGCACCGGGTTGGCGGAGAAGTAGACCGCACTGACGTTATCACGGTAGACAAAAGTGGCCTTGTGAACATCACAAAGCAACTCCTGGAGCAGCTGACATATCCAAGAGCACTCGGCCACGGCATTAGCCACGGCGCGATACTCTGCCTCGGCGCTGGAGCGGGAGACCGTGGGCTGCCGCTTCGATGACCAAGAGATCAACGAGGGCCCAAGGTAGACGTAGTAGCCTGACGTAGAGCGTCGCGTGTCAGGGAAGCCAGCCCAGTCGGCATTCGAGTAGGCCACGAGGTCGGTGGAAGCGGAGGCCGTCAGGGTGAGTCCCAAGGACATGGTGCCGCGTATGTAACGGAGAATACGCTTCACCAGAGTCTAGTGGGAGTCACGCGGGGCGTGCATATGGAGGCACACCTGCTGGACAGCGTACTGCAGGTCGGGGCGAGTCAGCGTCAGGTACTGTAAAGCACCGACAATAGAGCGATAAAATGCTCCATCGGACGCAAGAGATCCCTCGAGAGCAAAGACCTTCGCCTTCGTGTCGACGGGGGTGGGCGCCGGCTTGCAGTTAAGCATACCGGCACGCCCCAGGAGCTCGTCGGTGTACTTCTGCTGATGCAGAAAGAAGCCGTCAGTCCGTCGGACCACCTCGATGCCGAGGAAGTAGTGCAGGGGCCCCAAGTCCTTGAGGGCGAGCTCATCGCGAAGACGAGCAGTCAGCCGTTAAAGGAGGTCGAGGCGGACACTGTGAGGATGATGACGTCGACATAGAGCAGCAGATATGCAGTGTCAACTCCCTAATGATACACGAAGAGTGAAGCATCGGAGCAAGTGGACCAAAATCCGAGAGGCTGCAGGAAGGCTGTGATACGCTGGTACCAAGCCCGAGGTGCCTGCTTCAACCCGTAAAGAGAACGGGAGAGCAAGCACACGAAGTCGGGGTGCTCGGCGTCGACAAAACCAATGGGCTGCTCACAGAACACCTGCTCGGCGAGATGGCCGTGCAAGAATGCGTTGGAGACATCCAACCGGTGCACAGGCCAGGCGCGCGAGACCGCTAGCTGAAGCACGGCGCAAATCGTGCCCGGTTTCACAACCGGGGCGATGGTGTCGGTGAAGTCCACGCCCATGCGCTGCCGAAAACCACGAACCACCCACCGAGCCTTGTAGCGCTCGAGAGAACCATCCGGGCGAGTCTTGTGGCGAAACACCCACTTGCCAGAGATGATGTTGGCACGAGGGGGTCGCGGAACAAGCTACCACGTGCAGTTGCGCTGTAAGGTGTCGAACTCCTCCTGCATCACAGCTAGCCAGTGGGGATCCCGAAGGGCAGCACGAGCGGAGGTGTGGACGGGTGATAGTGTCAATGTCGAGGCGGCGCACACATACGCGTCGGTGGAGTAGCGCGTGCTAGGCCGAAGCACTCCTGCTCGGGCAGGGTAGTCACGCCAAGTGGCGGGGCAGCAGGACCGGCTGGTGTCATGGCGGCAGGGCAGTGGCGGGGGCACCCGGTGCAGCGGCCGCGGTGGCGGCAGCAGGGGCCGCGGCGGCAGCAGTGTTGGCCGAGCCAGCGGCGGAAGAGGCGACGGGCGAGGGTGACGTCGAGCCCATCGTAGGGTGGGCGGGCAGGGTGCGGGGCTCAACCTCTTATGAGGGAGACAGGGACCCGGGGGCCCGCTTGGACTCGACCTCGGGGGAGGGAGTCACGAAGCCAGGTGGCGGCGGCAGAGGGTGCCGTGCCGGGGGCTGCCGCCACGCATCGCTCCACGAAGGGGGCGCGGGGGCCGGCGCTAAAGGGGCCGATGCCGGAGGAACCTGAAAAAAAGGGAACACCGTCTCTACAAATTACACATGCCTCGAGGTGTACACACGATGAGTGACAGGATCATAGCACCGGTAACCTTTGATGTTAGGAGGGTAGCCAAGGAAGACGCATGTGACGGATCGTGGTGCGAGCTTGTGTGGCATGGTGGACGCGGTGCTAGGATAACAGAGACACCCGAAGATGCGGAGACCATCATAGGACGTTGTTGTGCCAAAGAGAAGGTGGTGAGGGGCGTAGTTACACCGAGGGCGACACGGACGAATGTTAACTAAGAGAGTGGCGGTAGCGAGGGCATCGGGCCAAAACCGAGCAGGCACGTTAGAGTGAAAGAGTAACATGTGAACGTAGTCATTAAGAGTGCGGAGAATGTGGTCGGCACGACCGTTCTGCTGGGAAGTGTAGGGGCAAGTCAGACGGAAGGTGGTGCCGTGAGAGGCGAGAAGTGTGCGAAAGGCGACATTGTCAAACTCTTTTCCGTTATCAGTTTGGAGTGCGAGTATGGGGCGACCGAACTGGGTGGTGACATAGGAATAAAAGGCGGTGAGGGTGGCTAAAGCATCGGATTTACGACGAAGGGGAAAAGTCAACACATAATGAGAATAATCATCTAAAATCACCAAGTAGTATAGATAGCCTGTGTTACTCGCAACGGGAGATGTACAAACATCACTATGAAGTAATTGAAACGAAAAAGTGGAAACTGAAGAAGACGCGCTAAAGGGAAGAAGAACGTGCTTGCCTAAACGACAAGCCTCACAAGAGTGCTCGTCGAGCTTATCACATGAGAAAGAGAAACTCCTAATAATTTGACGTAAGACAGTGTGGTTGGGGTGACCCAAGCGAGCATGCCAAAGGTCAACGCCGGCGGCAAGGGTGACGGGTGTGGATGTGGAGGCGCTGGCGTGCACGGGATAGAGCTCATCGGGACTGTCACATCGGTGAAGGACCATCCGGGTACGGGCGTCTTTCACAGAAAAGCCAACACCGTCAAATTCAACAGTAAGTGGGTTCTCATGAGTAAGACGGCGAACGGAAACTAGGTTCGTGACTAAATCAGGTGAAACAAGAACATGAGACATAGTGATGGGTGTGGAAGTGGAGGGAAAGCTAGTGCTACCGATATGGGTAATAGGTAAGGAGGAGCCATTGCCGACGGTGATACGAGTGGGTGTGTGAACGGGGGTGGAGGAGGTTAGGTTACCGGGATGAGCTGTCATGTGTGCAGTAGCACCTGAGTCCATGTACCAGTCGCCTCCATCGATAGAGCTACTCGGCGACGACGCGGAGTGCTGGGCAGCGAGGAGGGTGGGGTCCCATGGCACAGGTACCGGCGGCGGCGGAAGGCCCCCGTAGGGCGGCGCTGGGATGCGCAAGCCATAACCATTGAGAGGTGGCGGTGCAAGGAGGGCGCCGTAGCCGGCGCCAGTCGGCTGGAAGGGTGCGCTGATGAACGCCTGCTGATAGTGCGGCGCCCCCCGGCGTCCTGGGCCTGCTGCTGCTGTAGGCGGCGGCGACCGCCGCCATGCCGGTTGCGTCGGCCCCCTCCCCCTTGCGGGTGCTGCGGGGGAGGCGACTGGATCGGCGCGACCGGTTGAGCGGTTCCACCGTAGATGGTGAAGTAGCCCGGAGAGTCCATGGAAGACAGCGCTGGCTAGAGAAGAGCAACGGACGGCTGGGTACGTGGGACGCGCGGCGCACGGGGCAGCGGGATGTGGGACGCACGGGTAGCGGTGCACGGTTCGAGCAGCGAGCGAGGCGGGATGAGCGGGCGGCAGAGATCGGGCGGGCGCTGGCGATGCGCGGGCGCATGCGATGGGGCGAGTGGGTGCAGGTGGGCGCGGGCGATGCGCTGGCGCAACAACAGTGGTACGGACGGGCGATGCGTAGCGATGGCGGGCGCTGGCGATGCGTAGTGACGCACTGACGCGGGCTGGCAGCGGCTTGAGCGAGGCGGTTGCGATCGGGAGCCGCAGCGACAGTGGTTAGCGGGGCTGACGATGGGATCGGGATGCGTTCGCGTAGGTAGAGGAAGGAGCGGCGGCCGGCGTGAGAAGCGCGCAGGCGACGGCAGCTGGACGGCGGCGGCGGCGTATAGAAGTGCATGCTTGTGACGTCCGGATAATTAAGCTACAGTAATTCCCTGCTAATGATGCCACGTCACCACGGTTATTGTTGTTAACCTCACGTTAGTTCAAACGTATTCAAAATTCAATTTCAAAATATGGCAAACCACAAAAGTTTTCGAACATCGAAACTAAATTGTTCGTGTTGAGTCAAATAATACATAAGTAATAATGGTGGAGATACCTAAATTTAATAACATGTTTAAGTGTTCAAAATAATTAAAATAGAGGTTTAAATATTAAAATAAATGCCTTTTGAATTTTATAAAATATTAAACTATTTTAATTCGGGTTGAGAATTAATGTGGCAGTAGTATATTTAAAGGTATTAACTTAGGTGCTAGTGATAATTTTTATAAAACTAAAATAAAAGAAAACTAATAAAACAAAAAAGAGAAATAAATAAAAGAAAGGAAAAACTACTAAACAAAAACAAAAGAAAGAAACAAGAAAAGCTCCCTGGCTAACTGGCTCAAATGGCCCAGCTGGCCACCAGGCTAGCCCAACCGGTCGCGCCCCCACTCTTTATCCTATCCCCTCACTCGTTGACCTAACTAACCCCTCCCCCCCACTCACCCAAGTCTCCCTCGTCTCCCACGCATGCCGCCACACACTCAACGACAAGGGCCCTCGTGCTCAAACCCCCCTCGCTACCTCTCCTCTCTAGTGCTCCCCGCGGCTCTCTGGTGATCCTCAGGCGGGACGCAGCTGCCGCTCGTCGGCGAGGCAACCACCGCGCTGTTGGTCTTCTTCTCTGCTCGTTCTGGATCGGGCACGACCTCGCCGACGCCACGACGTCATCGTCGTCCTCGGTCGCCAGAGCCGCCCCCTTGTCTACCTCACCTCGCTGGATGCCTCGTCATCCTCTTCCCCACCAGCGCCATCGAGTCTCGCCGCCCCGCTTCTCTTCAATGCCGGTGAGGCCACCGGCCTCCCGCTTCCCCTTCACTCCGTTGTCGATCCGACCACCGCGCCGGCGCACGCCCTTGACCACCGTACCTTACACGCGGCGACCGCGCTCACCGCGGACACGCCCCGCCCGACGTGCCGTTGCGCGCGCCGCAGCCGCGCCAAGCCGCACCCGCCCGGAGCGCTCGCACCTGCCATGCCCCGCACGCCGCGCTCCGCCTCCCCCCGTCGCGGTCACCCCGCACCCACCGCCGTCGTTCACGCACATCCCCTCCTCCTCGCACGCGCTCGCTGCCATGTCCGCGCCCTGGCTGCGTGTGGCGCTCAGTGTGGCCACGCACCACGCGCGCCCACGCGCCACCCCCCCCCACGGCCGCACCCCCGCCACCATGGTCGGTGGGCTGACGCGCCACCCGAGCCACGCGCTCACCCGCGCCCCCCTCCTCCGCCGGCCCGCCCCCGCCGTGACTCTGCTGGCAGGCGGCGCCATAGCGACGGCCCTGCCGTGCTCGCATGCGCGTCCAGCCAGTGGCTGGCTGGCTGGGGCCACCGACATGTGGGCCATGGCCCAAAAATTATAACAAAAATGGAATAAAAGAGGGGGTTTTAATAATAATAATTAAAATAAATTTTTAGTTAGTTAATTAATTAGATGATGATTAGACTAATCTAATTTCTGTCATTAGCAATGTGAGAATGACAAGGGGGCCCACCCCCTGTTGACTAGTCAAAGTTGACTAGTCAATAGGGACCCCCTGGACCCACATGTCAATTGGTGCACATTCTGCGTACACTATGCTGGGTACCCCTAGCAATTTAATATTTAATTTCGAATTAAAATAAATTCATAAAATTCTTTAAAACTTTGAAAATTAATATAAAATAAATCGTAACTCGGATGGAAAAACTTTGTACATGAATATTGCTCAAAACGACGAGACGAATCCGGATACGCAGCCTATTCATCCGCCACACGTCCCTAGCATAGCGAACACGCAACTTTCCTCCTCCGGTTCATCTGTCTGAAAATGCGAAACACCGGGGATATTTTCTCGGATGTTTTCCCACTTCACCGGTGCCACCTCTTACCGCGTTAGGGCACCCCTAGCACTGTTACTTGTCATGTAATGCATTGCTATGCATCTGTTTGCTCAATATTTATTGTTTCTTCCCCCTCTTCTCTCGCTAGACACCAAGACCGACGCTGCTGCTACCCAGTACGACTACGGTGTTGACGACCCCTCTCTCTTGCCAGAGCAACCAGGCAAGCCCCCCCCTGATCACCAGATATCGCCTACTCTCCTCTATACTGCTTGCATTAGAGTAGTGTAGCATGTTACTACTTTCCGTTAATCCTATTCTGTTGCATAGCCTGTCATTGTTGCTACACTGTTGATACCTTACCTCCAATCCTAAATGCTTAGTATAGGATGCTAGTTTACCATCAGTGGCCCTTCATTCTTGTCCGTCTGCCATGCTATACTACTGGGTCGTGATCACTTCGGGAGGTGATCACGGGCATATGATATATACTTATACTGTTACATTACTTATGATACTGTTCGGAGATGGGGGCTGAAGGGGCAGGTGGCTCCATCCAGGTAGTGGTGGGCCTGAGTTCTCGACGGCCCCCAACTGTTACTTTGAGGCGGAGCGACAGGGCAGGTTGAGACCACCTAGGAGAGAGGTGGGCCTGGCCCTGGTCGGTGTTCGCGGATACATAACACGCTTAACGAGATCTTGGTATTTGATCTGAGTCTGGCTACTGGCCTATACACACTAACCATCTATGCGGGACAGTTATGGGCACTCGATGTTGTGGTATCAGCCGAAGCCTTCATGATGTCAACGACTGAGCGGCGCACGCCGGATTGGAACGTAAGCCTGCTCTTGTATTAAGGGGGCTAGTTATGCTTACCGTCCGCCCTCGCAATCTGCAGGTGTGCAATGGGCGATGGGCCCAGACCCTTGCGCCATAGGATTTAGACCGGCGTGCTGACCTCTCTGTTGTGCCTAGGTAGGGCTGCGACATGTTGATCTTCCGAGGCCGGGCATGACCCAGGAAAGTGTGTCCGGCCAAATGGGATTGAGCGTGTTGGGTTATGTGGTGCACCCCTGCAGGGAAGTTAATCTATTCGAATAGCCATGATCTTCGGTAACAGGACGACTTGGAGTTGTACCTTGACCTTATGACAACTAGAACCGGATACTTAATAAAACACACCCTTCCAAGTGCCAGATATAACCCGGTGGTCACTCTCTAACAGGGCGACAAGGAGAGGATCATCGGTTAGGATTATGCTACACGATGCTACTTGGTGAACTTACCATCTACTCTCTTCTCCTGCTGCAAGATGGAGGTTACCAGAAGCGTAGTCTTCAAAAGGACTAGCTATCACCCTCTTATTCCGGCATTCTGCAGTTCAGTCCACATATGATATCCTTTTTCCATTTGATACCAATGCATACATATGTAGTGTAGCTCCTTGCTTGCGAGTACTTTGGATGAGTACTCACGGTTGCTTGCTCCTTCTTTTCCCCCTTTCTATACCCGATTGCTGCAACCAGACATTGGAGCCCAGGAGCCAGACGCCACTGTCGATGATGACTACTACTACTCAGGAGGTGCCTACTACTACGTGCAGCCCGCTGGCAACGACTAGGAGTAGTTTAGGAGGATCCCAGGCAGGAGGCCTGCGCCTTTTTCGATCTGTATCCCATTTTGTGCTAGCCTTCTTAAGGAAAACTTGTTTACTTATGTCTGTACTCAGATATTGTTGCTTCCGCTGACTTGTCTATGATCGAGTTCTTGTATTCGAGCCCTCGAGGCCCCTGGCTTGTAATATGATGCTTGTATGACTTATTTTATTTGTAGAGTTGTGTTGTGATATCTTCCCGTGAGTCCGTGATCTTGATCGTACACGTCTGCGTGTATGATTAGTGTACGGTTGAATCGGGAGCGTCACAAGTTGGTATCAGAGCCGACTGCCTGTAGGAATCCCCCTTCCACACTCCTTGGCCGAAGTCGAGTCTAGACATTGCAAAACTTTTTACTAACATGGCTGTGTGTCTTACGGGCACACGTCGCCATTGGGTGGTAGTAGGATTTTTTATTCCTCAACCTATACTCTGGGACTCTGACATCTCTTCTATTCAGGTTAAACGATTTTACTAACTCTGACTCTAGGTTCTCGATAATACTTTCTCCCGGAGAGCCCCTTATTACAAATGATCGTCTGCTGCACCAGAAGAATCCGAAGATACTCTCCGATGTTCTCTTGAGACTTTATGGCGTCGCTTTTGCAATTCCCTTCCATCGATAAACCCCTTTGGATAACCACGTATACTCGCCTTTCATACGATGCTTCCCAGCTGATCTTGTTATTACAAGATACCTCGAAATTCTCTCTGTTGTTCTGAGAATCCTTTGAGCTTACTGCCTTGTTGTTCTCTGTCACCTGAATACCCTTACAGATAATTCTCGCACTTATCGAGTATCTGCTCATTCCGAGTTGTTCATGTGTTTCGCCAAAGACTTCAAAATATCATTCGATCTTCCAAAAATCCCGAGCAGCCTATTGCTCTTGAAATTCTCGCTTGCTTGAATTATAGTTAATCCCATAAGTTTCTTAATCTTATTGGCCTCCCTTGTCTTTATCATTTTAAGTCCGTTGATTCAATATGTTGAGGATGCCCGCATTCCTCAGTCGAATCCTAGGATTCATCCTTCCGGCTCAGACGTCATTTGGATATGAGCTGGTTCTTGACCAATCAATGCCTTGATCGTTTGTGCTTCTAAGTCTATTGAACTTATTCATTTTCGATCGGAACGATTGCTTCTGATCCCTTGATTTGGAAATCATGAAATTTCCTTACACTGAGCTTTGAGTTAGTTAGTTGTTTTTATCAGCTGATCCCCTTGCATTCTTTCTTTTTCTGGTAGAGTACCGATACTCACATCAGCTCCGTTATGGATCGTCAGATCCATTGTTGGATTTCATCCGACATTGTATTCAATAACCTTGTGAGCCTTTCCACTGTTATATAATACCTTTGATAAATTGTATCCTCTGCCTTGTCAACCATGCTCTACTTTAGAGCTTGTGTTATTTACTCCTGAAGTTTGTGATATATGTTCCTAAGATACCCGATGGTTTGAACTAATGCCTTCCCTAATCTGTGCAAACCCGGAAGATTTGACGGGTCATACTTATCTGGTATTGCACCGGGTAAAACTTTCAACAACTAATGTCATTTTCAGAATACGAGAGGTGAATGAAAGGTTATGCATTGAAGAAGTGGGAGTCGACCTTGAACTTTGTGTTCATGCCCATGGACACTATGTAGATCTTATCATTAAAGCTTCTCTTAAATTAATTTTTTCCCTTGGTATAAGTTCTTATATCTGGGATCCGGCCTTTTGCAATCGTGGTTTCGACCATATGTTCTTCTTTGACCCCATTTCACGGGCAAGTTTAAGCACTTGTCTTCTGTGGATCAATACACCAGTACAACCTTTACTTTGATCTTCCGTCGAGTATTACACCATGGTACCTCGATAATATCAAGTACTACATTCTCACTGATTCCAAATTTTTCACGGGCTCTGAGTTATTAAACACTCAAAAACCGATAACTGAACCGAGTCCGCACTACGGTTCAACAACTTTTGGTAATTTTCTTTACTTACGAGTTTGTACCCGATCACATCCTTCCTACCCTATTTGGCTATATCATTACTGTGATGATTTTAACTGTGCTACCTGGTCCTTATTCCCGAAGCAGAACTTTCGTCGATGAGCTAAGCTTACGTCGATCTTCCTCATCATACCACTTTGCCTTAAACAACAAGCTTGGTTTTGAGTTTGTGACATACCCTTGGGTTCAATAACCTTTCGCTTCATCATTCCTGTGGCTTGATGTCATCGCCGACCGATTACATCTTCATGAAATCTCTCAACAATTGTGTCGTGATCATCATCGGCATTCTGAGCTCTTCCAGGATGTCAATTGAGTTCATTATGAGAAATACCATCCTTGCCCTCGATGATCTGTGTTATCATCGACCACTTTATTGACTGCCCTCCAACACAAACTTATTCGTGTTTTGTGTTATACTTTGAGATCCTTGCTATCCAGCAATTATTCTTCTTTACCTTGGAATATTACCATCTTTTATGTCAAGTATGTTGTGAGAATTTCACCACCTCTTATGAATTATTGATGCAAGTGATGCTTCTCACCATCACCATTCTTTTCATGGCCCCCGTGTTCCAACCGGAATACCGACAAATGGATTGTGATGTAAAAAATTCAAAACTTCTAGCAACCCTATTGCTTGTAAGTTAATGAACGATAGATACATTCTTTGTGTATTGGATATCGAATCTCCCTTTTATCATTGATCTTGCTAACTAAGCCCATACTTCGGGTGCACCGCTCAACCAATGTTTAAATTGTGTATGTTTTCCTCGAGCATACATCATTATATCATTTGATCTGACAAATGTTATCTCCTTGTTCCCATAATTGAGGGCACCCATCTTTTTGGAATTCTCAATGAATTGTCACCGAGTCCATCAACCACCTCTTCATCCTCTCCTTGGTTTAATGATGAACTCTTGTTTCAGAACTTGCTTCCATAGTTCATTGCCCGAGAATCTTATAATGTCATCTCGTCAATTGCGTTGCACCTTTTCTTTCTCAGGCATTCTGAGACTAAGGTATCTTGACACCAATCAGATTTGAATCTCGGTCAGATTTGATGGTTGGAACATTTTTCCAAGAGTTAAGACCCGGTAAGGTGATGTCATGCCTAGCACACCTGGGCGGAGGACCTATTGTTATATTATCCTTTTTGGCAAGGTTATCCATTCTCCCATGAGGAAATTGTAAGACTTATTCTATAAGTTGTGCCTGATGGATCCTTTGTGTATCCATAGTCCGACCTTTGCTTGAAGACCATGTTAATGATATCTCGAAGAATGCCTGTGGTACTCCAATTTTCAACAAAGAACATTTGAAGCCCAATGCTAAATGTTTCTTACTCAATTATCCAAACACCGTTGTATGGGTAATGTCATGAAATTTCTCTCACCTTACCTAAAGAGTTTTCTACATTATATCCTGTCATGGATATCATGCTCTGCTTGTCCTTGGGAAGGATATACCCTTGAAATATGTGTTTAAACACATTTTCCTTTCCATTGTTCTGTTTAAACCTGACAATCACTTTTCCTTTTCATTGGTTTGTTTAAACCTTCTTGTGATCTATATTATATAAGCAGTAATATATCCCTGCTCATGTAAACACCTCGTTGTACCACTCTGTCAGCAAGACCCTGTTACCATTGTTGATGACATTTCGGTAACACCAATGGACGAGAACTTTGCCTATTGGTCCGCCTCGTTCAACGAGCAGAAAAATGGTTCTCTTCGTCCCTCGCCCTTGGTATCGACGTCGTTGCCGACATAATCGACAGGCTACCCTCTGACATGCCTTGCTGTCATGACCATGCAAGATGTCACCGCTCCTCCTACTTTTATCCCACATGGTGGGCCCATAACCCACAGTTCCACAGGATCGAAACCTGACTCTCATGTACGCCACCTGTTCCCAAGGTTGTTCCTCGTACTTGACTTCGTATGTAATTCATGGACCACCTGTCTAGTGATCTATTCTGGTATGAGACGCAATACTTATTCCCGTTGCTCTGGACCCCTTTCACACTTTGTTTCAGGCATCGAACGATTGCCTACCTGCTTGAAACTTCTCATGGTACCTCCTTACTTTACTCTCGATATTTTCTTAAGTTTCAGTTCGAGAGTTACTTTCCGCCACCTTCCCCGATGTTAGCTACCAGATAGTCTACCTTTCAGAGGTCCATTCTTCCGGTATACCCCCTTATTCTTTCGTAAGTACGACGGAGACCCCGAAGAAAGGATGCCTACTTCATCATGATGGCCTAACTAGAGGAATGAAGACATCAACGTAATGGATTGACCTCTTCGAGAAAAGCAACCAAGACCGAGGAGATTCGTTAGAATTACCTAACCAGACCCTTTCCCCCTTACTCCTGGTCCTAAATCTCGGGACGAGATTTCTGGTAGTGGAGGAGAATTGTGACGCCCGGATAATTAAGCTACAGTAATTCCCTGCTAATGATGCTACGTCACCACGGTTACTGTTGTTAACCTCACGTTAGTTCAAACGGATTCAAAATTCAATTTCAAAATATGGCAAACCACAAAAGTTTTCAAATATCAAAACTAAATTGTTCAGGTTGTGTCAAATAATGCATAATTAATAATGGTGGAGAAACCTAAATTTAATAACATGTTTAAGTGTTCAAAATAATTAAAACAGAGGTTGAAATATTAAAATAAATGCCTTTTGAATTTTATAAAATATTAAACTATTTTAATTCGGGTTGAGAATTAATGTGGTAGTAGTATATTTAAAGGTATTAACTTAGGTGCTAGTGATATTTTTTATAAAACTAAAATAAAAGAAAACTAATAAAACAGAAAAGAGAAATAAATAAAAGAAAGGAAAAACTACTAAACAAAAACAAAAGAAAGAAACAAAAAAAGGCTCCCTGGCGAACTAGCCCAAATGGCCCAGCTGGCCACCAGGCCGGCCCAACCGGTCGCGCCCCCCACTCCTTATCCTATCCCCTCACCCGTTGACCTAACCGACCCCCCCACTCACCCACGTCTCCCTCGTCTCCCACGCGTGCCGCCACACACTCAACGACGAGGCCCTCGTGCTTGAACCCCCCTCGCTACCTCTCCTCTCTAGTGCTCCCCGCGGCTCTCCGGTGCTCCTCAGGCGGGACGCAGCTGCCGCTCGTCGGCGAGGCGACCACCGCGCTGTTGGTCTTCTTCTCTGCTCGTTCTGGATCGGGCACGACCCCGCCGACGCCACGACGTCATCGCCGTCCCTGGTCGCCGGAGCCACCCCCTCGTCTACCTCCACCTCGCCGGATGCCTCGTCATCCTCTTCCCCACCAGCGCCATCGAGTCTCGCCCCCCGCTTCTCTTCAACGCCGGTGAGGCCACCGGCCTCCCGCTTCCCCTGCACTCCGTCGTCGATCCGACCACCACGCCGGCGCACGCCCTTGACCACTGCACCTTACGCGCGGCGACCGCGCTCACCGCGGCCACGCCCCGCCCGGCGTGCCGTTGTGCGCGCCGCAGCCGCGCCAAGCCGCACCCGCCCGGAGCGCTCGCACCTACCATGCCCCGCACGCCGCGCTCTGCCTCCCCCCGTCGCGGTCACCCCGCACCCACCGCCGCCGTTCGCGCACATCCCCTCCTCCTCGCACGCGCTCGCTGCCGTGTCCGCGCCCTGCGTGTTGCGCTCAGTGTGGCCACGCACCACGCGCGCCCACGCCCCCCCCCCCCCCCCCCCCCCCCCCCACACGACCGCACCCCGGCCACCGTGGCCGGTGGGCTGACGCGCCACCCGAGCCACGCGCTCACCCGCGCCCCCCTCCTCCGCCGGCCCGCCCCCGCCGTGACCTCTGCTGGCCGGCGGCGCCATAGCGACGACCCTGCCGTGCTCGCATGCGCGTCCAGCCCGACATGTGGGCCATGGCCCAAAAGTTATAACAAAAAATGGAATAAAATAGGGGTTTTTAATAATAATAATTAAAATAAATTTTTAGTTAATTAATTAATTAGATGATGATTAGACTAATCTAATTTCTGTCATTAGCAATGTGAGAATGACAAGGGGGCCCACCCCCTGTTGACTAGTCAAAGTTGACTGGTCAATAGGGACCCCCGGACCCACATGTTAACTGGTGCACATTCTGCGTACACTATGCTGGGTACCCCTAGCAATTTAATATTTAATTTCGAATTAAAATAAATTCATAAATTTACTTTGAAAATTAATATAAAATAAATCGTAGCTCAGATGGAAAAACTTTGTACATGAATGTTGCTCAGAACGACGAGACGAATCCGGATACGCAGCCTGTTCATCCGCCACACGTCCCTAGCATAGCAAACACGCAACTTTCCCCCTCTAGTTCATCTTCCGAAAACGCGAAACACCGGGGATATTTTTTCGGATGTTTTCCCCCTTCACCGGTACCACCTATGACCGCGTTAGGGCACCCCTAGCACCGCTACTTGTCATGTCATGCATTGCTATGCATCTGTTTGCTCAATATTTATTGTTTCTTCCCCCTCTTCTCTCGCTAGACACCGAGACTGACGTTGCTGCTACCCAGTACGACTACGGTGTTGACGACCCCTCTCTCTTGCCAGAGCAACCAGGCAAGCGCCCCCCCCCCCTTGATCACCAGATATCGCCTACTCTCCTCTATACTGCTTGCATTAGAGTAGTGTAGCATGTTCCTGCTTTCCGTTAATCCTATTCTGTTGCATAGCCTGTCATTGTTGCTACACTGTTGATACCTTACCTGCAATCCTAAATGCTTAGTATAGGATGCTAGTTTACCATCAGTGACCCTTCATTCTTGTCCGTCTGCCATGCTATACTACTGGGTCGTGATTACTTCGGGAGGTGATCACGGGCATATGATATATACTTATACTGTTACATTACTTATGATACTATTCGGAGATGGGGGATGAAGGGGCAGGTGGCTCCATCCAGGTAGTGGTGGGCCTGAGTTCCCGACGGCCCCCGACTGTTACTTTGAGGCGGAGCGACAGGGCAGGTTGAGACCACCTAGGAGAGAGGTGTGATGGGGAACGTAGCAGAAATTCAAAATTTTCTACGCATCACCAAGATCAATCTATGGAGTAATCTAGCAACGAGGGAAGGAGAGTGCATCTACATACCCTTGTAGATCGCTAAGCGGAAGCGTTCAAGTGAACGGGTTGATGGAGTCGTACTCGTCGTGATCCAAATCACCGATGATCCTAGTGCCGAACGGACAACACCTCCGTGTTCAACACACGTACAGCCCGGTGACGTCTCCTACGCCTTGATCCAGCAAGGGGAGAAGGAGAGGTTGGGGAAGACTCCATCCAGCAGCAGCACGACGGCGTAGTGGTGTTGAAGGAGCGCGGAACTCCAGCAGGGCTTCGCCAAGCACTACGAGAGACAAGGAGGGAAAGGGGTAGGGCTGCGCCAACAGGGAGAGAATTCGTGTGTTGGGTAGCCCTCATACCTCAAGTATATATAGGGGGAGGGGAGTGGTTGTGCCCCCACCTAGGGTTCCCTCCCTAGGGGTGGCGGCAGCCCCTAGATCCCATCAGGGAGGCGGACACAAGGGGAGAGGGGGAGGCGCACCTAGGGTGGGCCTTAGGGCCCATCTGCCCTAGGGTTTGCCCCCTTCCCCTCTTGAAGGCGCCTTGGGCCTTGGTGGGAGGAGCCCCAGCCCACCTAGGGGCTGGTCCCTTCCCACTATTGGCCCATGTAGGCCTCCGGGGCTGGTGGCCCCACCTGGTGGACCCCCGTACCCCTTCGGTGGTCCCGGTACACTACCGGTGATGCCCGGAACAATTTCGGTGGCGAAAACCATACTTCCTATATATCAATCTTTACCTCCAGACCATTCCAGAACTCCTCGTGACGTCCGGGATCTCATCCGAGACTCCGAACAACATTCGGTGACCGTGTACATACTTTCCCTATAACCCTAGCGTCATCGAACCTTAAGTGTGTAGACCCTACGGGTTCGGGAAACATGCAGACATGACCGAGACACCTCTCCGGTCAATAACCAACAGCGGGATCTGGATACCCATGTTGGATCCCACATGCTCCACGATGATCTCATCGGACGAACCACGATGTCAAGGACTTAATCAATCCCGTATACAATTCCCTTTGTCTAGCGGTACGATACTTGCCCGAGATTCGATCATCGGTATCCCGATACCTGGTTCAATCTCGTTACCGGCAAGTCTCTTTTACTCGTTCCGTAACACATCATTCTGTGATCAACTCCTTGATCACATTCTGCACATTATGATGATGTCCTACCGAGTGGGCCTAGAGATACCTCTCCGTTTACACGGAGTGACAAATCCCAGTCTCGATTCGTGCCAACCCAACAGACACTTTCGGAGATACCTATAATGTACCTTTATAGCCACCCAGTTACGTTGTGACGTTTGGCACACCCAAAGCACTCCTACGGTATCCGGGAGTTGCACAATCTCATGGTCTAAGGAAATGATACTTGACATTAGAAAAGCTTTAGCAAACGAACTACACGATCTTGTGCTAGGCTTAGGATTGGGTCTTGTCCATCACATCATTCTCCTAATGATGTGATCCCGTTATCAACGACATCCAATGTCCATGGTTAGGAAACTATAACCATCTATTGATCAACGAGCTAGTCAACTAGAGGCTTACTAGGGACATGGTGTTGTCTATGTATCCACACATGTATCTGGGTTTCCTATCAATACAATTCTAGCATGGATAATAAACGATTATCATGAACAAGGAAATATAATAATAACCAATTTATTATTGCCTCTAGGGCATATTTCCTACAGTCTCCCACTTGCACTAGAGTCAATAATCTAGTTCACATCGATATGTGATTAACACTCAAGGTCACATCCCCATGTGACTAACACCCAAAGAGTTCTGGGTTTGATCATGTTATGCTTGTGAGAGAGGTTTCAGTCAACGGGTCTGCAACATTCAGATCCGTATGTACTTCGCAAATTTCTATGTCATCTTTTAGATGCAACTACTACGCTACATTTGGAGCCATTTCAAATAATTGTTCTACTTGGAGCCATTCTAAATTGTTGCTCCATTATACGTATTCGGTATCTCTACTCAGAGCTATTCGGATATGTGTTAAGCTTGCATCGACGTAACCCTTTACGTCGAACTCTTTATCACCTCCATAACCGAGAAACATATCCTTATTCCTCTAAGGATAATTTAGACCGCTATCTGGTGATCTACTCCTAGATCACCTTTATACCCTCTTGCCAAATATGCGGCAAGGCACACATCAGGTGCGGTACTCAGCATGGCATACCGTATAGAGCCTATGACAAAAGCATAGGGGACGACCTTCGTCCTTCCTCTTTCTTCTGCCGTGGTCGTGCTTTAAGTCTTAACTTCATACCTTACAACTCAGGCAAGAACTCCTTCTTTGACTGGTCCATCTTGAACACCTTCAAGATCATGTCAAGGTATGTGCTCATTTGAAAGTACCATTAAGCGTTTTGATCTATCCTTATAGATCTTGATGCTCAATGTTCAAGTAGCTTAATCCAGGCTTTCCATTGAAAAACATTTTCCAAATAACCCTATATGCTTTTCAGAAATTCTACGTCATTTCTGATCAACAATATGTCAACAACATATATTCATCAGAAATTCTATAGTGCTCCCACTCACTTCTTTGGAAATACAAGTTTCTCATAAACTTTGCATACACCCAAAAACTTTGATCATCTCATCAAAGCATACATTCCAACTCCGAGATGCTTACTCCATTCCTTAGAAGGATTGCTGGAGCTTTGCATACTTGTTAGCATCTTTCAGGATTGACAAAACCTTCCGGTTGTATCACATACAACCTTTCCTCAAGAAAATCATCGAGGAAACAATGTTTTGACATCCTATCTGCAAGATTTCATAAATAATGCAGTAATCGCTAATATAATTCCAACAGACTCTTAGCATCGCTACGAGTGAGAAAGTCTCATCGTAGTCAACTCCTTGAACTTGTCAGAAAACATCTTAACGACAAGTCGAGCTTTCTTAATGGTGATACTTACCATCATTGTCCGTCTTCCTTTTAAAATCCATATGCACCTAACAGCCTTACGACCATCAAGTAGTTCTTCCAAAGTCTACACTTTGTTTTCATATATGGATCCTCTCTCGGATTATATGGCCTCGAGCCATTTTGGAATCCAGGCCCACCATCGCTTCTCCATAGCTCGTAGGTTCATTGTTGTCTAGCAACATGACTTCCAAGACAGGATTACGTACCACTCTGAAGTAGTACGCATCCTTGTCATCCACGAGGTTTGGTAGTGACTTGATCTGAAGTTTCATGATCACTATCATAAGCTTCCACTTTAATTGGTGTAGGTGCCACAGGAACAACTCCCTGTGCCCTGCCACACACTAGTTGAAGAGACGGTTCAATAACCTCATCAAGTCTCCACCATCCTCCCACTCAATTCTTTCGAGAGAAACTTTTCCTCGAGAAAGGACCCGATTCTAGAAACAATCCCTTATTGCTTTCGGATCTGAGATAGGAGGTATACCCAACTGTTTTGGGTGTCCTATGAAGATGCATTTATCCGCTTTGGGTTCGAGCTTATCAGCCTGAAACTTTTTCACATAAGCGTCGCAGCCCCAAACTTTTAAGAAATGACAGCTTAGGTTTCTCTAAACCATAGTTCATACGGTGTCATCTCATCGGAATTACGTGGTGCCCTATTTAAAGTGAATGTGGTTGTCTCTAATGCCTAACCCATAAACTATCATGGTAATTTGATAAGAAACTTCATGGTATGCATCATATCCAATAGGGTGCAGTTATGATGTTCGGACACACCATCACACTATGGTGTTTCAGGCTGTATTAGTTGTGAAACAATTTCCACAATGTCTTAATTCTGTGCCAAACTCGTAATTCAGATATTCATCTCTATGATCATATCATAGATATTTTATCCTCTTGTCACGACGATCTCTCACCTTCACCCTGAAATTATTTGAACCTTTCAATAATTCAGACTCGTGATTCATCAAGTAAATATACTCAACATCTACTCAAATCATCTGTGAAGTAAGAACATAACGATATCCACTACACGCCTCAACACTCATTGGACTGCACACATCAAAATGTATTACTTCCAACAAGTTGCTTTCTAGTTCCATTTTACTGAAAATGAGGCTTTTAGTCATCTTGCCCATGTGGTATGATTTGCATGTCTCAAGTGATTCAAAATCAAGTGAGTCCAAACGGTCCATTTGCATGGAGTTTCTTCATGCATATACACCAATAGAAAAGTTCGCATGTCTCAAACTTTTCAAAATGAGCGAGCCCAAAGATCCATCAACATGGAGCTTCTTCATGTGTTTTATACCGATATGACTTACGTGGCAGTGCCACAAGTAGGTGGTACTATCATTACTATCTTATATCTTTTGGCATGAACATGTGTATCACTACGATCGAGATTCAATAAACCATTCATTTTAGGTGCAAGACCATTGAAGGTATTATTCAAATAAATAGAGTAACCATTATTCTCCTTAAATGAATAACCGTATTGCGATAGACATAATCCAATCATGTCTATGCTCAACGCAAACACCAATCTTGATGGTAGAGGGAGCGTGCGATGCTTGATCACATCAAGCTTGGAAAAACTTCCAACACATATTGCCAGCTCACCTTTAGCTAGTCTCCGTTTACTCCACAGCCTTTTATTTTGAGTTTACTAACATTTAGCAACCGAACCGGTATCTAATACCATGGTGCTACTAGGAGTACTAGTAAAGTACACATTAACACAATGTATATCCAATATACTTCTATCGACCTTGCCAACCTTCTCATCTACCAAGTATCTAGGGTAATTCTGCTCCAGTGGCTGTTCCCCTTATTACAGAAGCACTTAGTCTCGGGTTTGGGTTCAACCTTGGGTTTCTTCACTAGAGCAGTAGCTGATTTGCCGTTTCATGAAGTATCCCTTTTTGCCCTTGCCCTTCTTGAAACTAGTGGTTTCACCAACCATCAACAATTGATGCTCCTTCTTGATTTCTACTTTTGTGGTGTCAAACATCACGAATATCTCAAGGATCATCATATATGTCCCTGATATATTATAGTTCATCACGAAGCTCTAGCAGCTTGGTGGTAATGACTTCGGAGAAACATCACTATCTCATCTGGAAGATCAACTCCCACTCAATTCAAATGATTGTTGTACTCAGACAATCTGAGCACAAGCTCAACAATTGAGCTTTTCTCCCTTAGTTTGCAGGCTAAGAAAATCGTCGGAGGTCTTATACCTCTTGACGTGGGCACGAGCCTGAAATCCCAATTTCAACCCTCGAAACATCTCATATGTTTCGCGACGTTTCAAAACGTCTTCGATACCTCAACTCTAAACCGTTTAACTGAACTATCACGTAGTTATCAAAATGTGTATGTCAGATGTTCGCAACATCCACAGACGACATTCGAGGCTCAGCACACTAAGCGGTGCATTAAGGACATAAGCCTTCTATGAAGCAATGAGGACAATCCTCAGTTTACGGACCTAGTCCGCATAATTGCTACTATCATCTTTCAACTAAATTTTCTCTAGGAACATATCTAAACAGTAGAACTGAAGCGCGAGCTACGACATAATTTGCGAAGACCTTTTGACTATGTTCAGGATAACTAAGTTCATCTTATGAACTCCCACTCAGATAGACATCCCTCTAGTCATCTAAGTGATTACATGATCCGAGTCAACTAGGTCGTGTCCGATCATCACGTGAGACGGACTAGTCATCATCGGTGAACATCTTCATGTTGATCGTATCTTCTATACGACTCATGTTCGACCTTTTGGTCTTCCGTGTTCCGAGGCCATGTCTGTACATGCTAGGCTCGTCAAGTCAACCTAAGTGTTTCGCATGTGTCCCGAAGCCATGTCTGTACATGCTAGGCTCGTCAACACCCGTTGTATTCGCACGTTAGAATCTATCACACCCGATCATCACGTGGTGCTTCGAAACAACAAACCTTCGCAACGGTGCACAGTTAGGGGGAACACTTTCTTGAAATTTTAATGAGGGATCATCTTATTTACTACCGTCGTTCTAAGCAAATAAGATGCAAAATCATGATAAACATCACATGCAATCAAAAATGACATGATATGGCCAATATCATTTTGCTCTGTTTGATCTCCATCTTCGGGGCTCCATGATCATCGTTGTCACCGGCATGACACCATGATCTCCATCATCATGATCTCCATCATCGTGTCTTCATGAAGTTGTCTCGCCAACTATTACTTCTACTACTACAGCTAACGGTTAGCAATAAAGTAAAGTAATTACATGACGTTTATATTGACACGCAGGTCATAAATAAATTAAGACAACTCCTATGGCTCCTGCCGGTTGTCATACTCATCGACATGCAAGTCGTGATTCCTATTATAAGAACATGATCATCTCATACATCACATATATCATTCATCACATCCTTTGGCCATATCACATCACAAAACACTTGCTGCAAAAACAAGTTAGACGTCCTCTAATTGTTGTTGCAAGTTTTTACGTGGCTGCTATAGGTTTCTAGCAAGAACGTTTCTTACCTACGCCAAAACCATAACGTGAATTGCCAATTTCTATTTACCCTTCATAAGGACCCTGTTCATCGAACCCGATCCGACTAAAGTGGGAGAGACAGACACCCGCCAGCCACCTTATGCAACTAGTGCATGTCAGTCGGTGGAACCGGTCTCACGTAAGCGTATGTGTAAGGTTGGTCCGGGCCGCTTCATCCCACGATGCCGCCGAATCAAGATAAGACTAGTAACGGCAAGATAATTGACAATATCGACGCCCACAACTACTTTTTGTTCTACTCGTGCATAGTAACTACGCGTAGACCTAGCTCATGATGCCACTGATGGGGAACGTAGCAGAAATTCAAAATTTTCTACGCATCACCAAGATCAATCTATGGAGTAATCTAGCAACGAGGGGAAGGAGAGTGCATCCACATACCCTTGTAGATCGCTAAGCGGAAGCGTTCAAGTGAACGGGTTGATGGAGTCGTACTCGCCGTGATCCAAATCACCGATGATCCTAGTGTCGAACGGACGGCACCTCCGTATTCAACACACGTACAGCCCGGTGACGTCTCCTACGCCTTGATCCAGCAAGGGGAGAAGGAGAGGTTGGGGAAGACTCCATCCAGTAGCAGCACGACGGCGTGGTGGTGGTGGAGGAGCGCGGGACTCCAGCAGGGCTTCGCCAAGCACTACGAGAGACAAGGAGGGAGAAGGGTAGGGCTGCGCCAACAGGGAGAGAATTCGTGTGTTGGGCAGCCCTCATACCTCAAGTATATATAGGGGGAGGGGAGGGGTTGCGCCCCCACCTAGGGTTCCCTCCCTAGGGGTGGCGGCAGCCCCTAGATCCCATCTGGGAGGCGGCCACAAGGGGGAGAGGGGGAGGCGCACCTAGGGTGGGCCTTAGGGCCCATCTGCCCTAGGGTTTGCCCCCTTCCCCTCTTGGAGGCGCCTTGGGCCTTGGTTGGAGGAGCCCCAGCCCACCTAGGGGCTGGTCCCTTCCCACTATTGGCCCATGTAGGCCTCCGGGGATGGTGGCCCCACCTGGTGGACCCCCGGACCCCTCCGGTGGTCCCGGTACACTACCGGTGATGCCCGAAACAATTTCGGTGGCCAAAACCATACTTCCTATATATCAATCTTTACCTCCGGACCATTCCGGACTCCTCGTGACGTCCGGGATCTCATCCGGGACTCCGAACAACATTCGGTAACCGCGTACATACTTTCCCTATAACCCTAGCGTCATCGAACCTTAAGTGTGTAGACCCTACGGGTTCGGGAAACATGCAGACATGACCGAGACACCTCTCCGGTCAATAACCAACAGCGGGATCTGGATACCCATGTTGGCTCCCACATGCTCCAGGATGATCTCATCGGATGAACCACGATGTCAAGGACTTAATCAATCATGTATACAATTCCCTTTGTCTAGCGGTACGATACTTGCCCGAGATTCGATCATCGGTATCCCGATACCTGGTTCAATCTCGTTACCGGCAAGTCTCTTTTACTCGTTCCGTAACACATCATCCTGTGATCAACTCCTTGATCACATTGCGCATATTATGATGATGTCCTACCGAGTGGGCCCAGATATACCTCTCCGTTTACACGGAGTGACAAATCCCAGTCTCGATTCGTGCCAACCCAACAGACACTTTCGGAGATACCTGTAATGTACCTTTATAGCCACCCAGTTACGTTGTGACGTTTGGCACACCCAAAGCACTCCTACGGTATCCGGGAGTTGCACAATCTCATGGTCTAAGGAAATGATACTTGACATTAGAAAAGCTTTAGCAAACGAACTACACGATCTTGTGCTAGGCTTAGGATTGGGTCTTGTCCATCACATCATTCTCCTAATGATGTGATCCCGTTATCAACGACATCCAATGTCCATGGTCAGGAAACTGTAACCATCTATTGATCAACGAGCTAGTCAACTAGAGGCTTACTAGGGACATGGTGTTGTCTATGTATCCACACATGTATCTGAGTTTCCTATCAATACAATTCTAGCATGGATAATAAACGATTATCATGAACAAGGAAATATAATAATAACCAATTTATTATTGCCTCTAGGGCATATTTCCTACAAGGTGGGCCTGGCCCTGGTCGGCGTTCGCAGATACATAACACGCTTAATGAGATCTTGGTATTTGATCTGAGTCTGGCTACTGGCCTATACGCACTAACCATCTACGCGAGGACAGTTATGGGCACTCGACGTCGTGGTATCAGCCGAAGCCTTCGTGACGTCAGCGACTGAGCGGCGCGCGCTGGATTGGAACGTAAGCCTGCTCTTGTATTAAGGGGGCTAGTTCTACTTACCGGCCGCCCTCGCAACGTGCAGGTGTGCAATGGGTGATGGGCCCAGACCCCTGCGCCATAGGATTTAGACCGGCGTGCTGACCTCTCTGTTGTGCCTAGGTAGGGCTGCGACGTGTTGATCTTCCGAGGCCGGGCATGACCCAGGAAAGTGTGTCCGGCCAAATGGGATCGAGCGTGTTGGGTTATGTGGTGCACCCCTGCAGGGAAGTTAATCTATTCGAATAGCCGTGATCTTCGGTAACAGGACGACTTGGAGTTGTACCTTGACCTTATGACAACTAGAACCGGATACTTAATAAAACACACCCTTCCAAGTGCCAGATATAACCCGGTGGTCGCTCTCTAACAGGGCGACAAGGAGAGGATCATCGGTTAGGATTATGCTACACGATGCTACTTGGTGAACTTACCATCTACTCTCTTCTCCTGCTGCAAGATGGAGGTTACCAGAAGCGTAGTCTTCAAAAGGACTAGCTATCCCCCTCTTATTCCGGCATTCTGCAGTTCAGTCCACATATGATACCCTTATTCCATTTGATACCAATGCATACATATGTAGTGTAGCTCCTTGCTTGCGAGTACTTTGGATGAGTACTCACGGTTGCTTGCTCCTTCTTTTCCCCCTTTCTATACCCGATTGCTGCGACCAGACATTGGAGCCCAGGAGCCAGACGCCACTGTCGATGACGACTACTACTACTCGGGAGGTGCCTACTACTACGTGCAGCCCGGTGACGACGACCAAGAGTAGTTTAGGAGGATCCCAGGCAGGAGGCCTGCGTCTTTTTCGATTTGTATCCCAGTTTGTGCTAGCCTTCTTAAGGCAAACTTGTTTACTTATGTCTGTACTCAGATATTGTTGCTTCCGCTGACTTGTCTATGATCGAGTTCTTGTATTCGAGCCCTCGAGGCCTCTGGCTTGTAATATGATGTTTATATGACTTATTTTATTTGTAGAGTTGTGTTGTGATATCTTCCCGTGAGTCCCTGATCTTGATCGTACACGTTTGCGTGTATGATTAGTGTACGATTGAATCGGGGGCGTCACAATGCTCTAGCCAATGCAATCAAAAAACCAATCTGATGGAAGAGACTAGACAACACATTATACGTCAACACTCCCCCTCACGTGTGGCTCCCTCAGTCTTAAACGTGGATCGAAAGTGGACTGCAATTTTAATTGCGCCAGCCGGTTCTTGAACTCGAGACCTCTTGGCTCTGATACCATGTAGACAGAAAAGTTTGCAATACAATGGACATTGTATTGATGAGGTGTTGGTGCACGTATATATAATATAAGGGAAGACCTCTACCTCAACTATATAAGACTAGGAGGTGGGCCACAAATTCAATACACGTGCAATACACATACATACTCACAGCGACAACTAATATGGAACAGAAAAAGTATCACTGAACGGCTATCCTATTTAACGCATTTCGCGTCAAAATGTCGGAGAAACGCACACAAGCGACCGGAGCGAGCCATTTTTAGTATTCCCACCTAAAGCTTTCACATTTCAGTCTAGGGAACTCTTTTTTTTCTGGTTTTGCGAACTTTCTAGAAGGTTGCCGAACGGGTCTTTTAGTTACATTTTCCTTTTCCTCTTTTTCCATTTCTTTTTCATGCTCCCTTTTTCTATTGCTTTTCATTTTTCTGTTCTTAGTTTCTTGTTGATTTTCCAAGTTTTTGTCAAAAAATGTTCAGGTTTCTGAAATTTATTCGAAACTTAAAAAAAAACCGTGTTCTAAAAGTTTGCTCATAAAATCCAAAAATTTCTGCATGTTTCAAAAATTCTTTGGGGATTTCATAAATGTTTGTATTTTTCAAAAGTTTTTCAAAATGTCTTTTTTTAAATTTTTCAAAATTCGAGAAAAATGTTTAGGATTTCAAAAAATGCCCGTGACTTCAAATTTTGTTCGGCAGTTTCAAACAATGTTCCTGTTTCCTGTTCATAAAAATTAAAAAATGTTTTGTCTAATGTTCCTATTTCAAAATTGTTAAAAGAAAATTTAAAAAATTGGGAGTTTCAAATGTCATGTTTCTAAAAATTGTTCGTGTTTCCATATGTTTTGTAACTATAAAAAATGTTTGCATTTTAAAAATTGTACATGATTTTTTTAATGTTTGCATTTCAAAAATTGTTTTGTGTTCGAAGTTTTAAAAAAGTATTCGGATCTACGTTGGTGTTATATTTAAAGTTTTGCGTTGCTGGAAAAGCATGTTGACTATATGATGAGATCCTCGGTACGATGAAGAATTGCCGGAGAGTGGTGTATAGGAGATCACATCACTAAAGGTCCTTGGTAGGCGAGCGAGCGAGGCGCCCTAATGGGCCGGCCCACTATGGTAGCGACCGAACGCGGGTTGTAGGCTACGCGGGCCTTATTGTTCCCAGCGAGAGCAGCACCCGATCACAATGGGTATGTTTGCTTTTTTACTTTGGAAAATATATAAATCACTAACTAAGGAGTACTATTTACAAAGATCACTCCCACCTCACCACGTTACGACAAGTGGCGCACTGCATGCGCACCACTTGTCGAAATTCGGGGTTTCCTATTTTCCGTAGATTCGTTTATTCAAAACGTTTTATCTCTTAAACCGTGCGTCCAAACCTTGAACTGTTTTCACCGTTAGATTCCTTGTCTTGAGATCTTCAAAATTAGATATCATGTTGATAGGTCTCGATGTCTCAACACTTTCTGTATCTTATTTTGGCTTATTTTGACTCTTTGTAGGGGCTAATGGCAGTCCTGTAGGGGATCCAAAGGCTTTCCAGCAGTAGCGGCAGCGGGGCATGAGAACTTTTTCCAGAAAACTCGAACCGGGAGCACGTTTTTCCATTATCTGAAAAGGTACAATTGTGCTTCTCACGGAAGCAAATCATTGCCTTCATGAGAAGCAAATCTATACCTCTCGTGGAAAAAAATAAAAAAAACACGTTTTTTCTTTTTTTTTTCAAAAGACACGATTGTGCCTCTCGCAGAAGCAAATCCGTGCCTCCACGAGAAGTGAATATGTGTCTCTCATGGAATGAAAAAATAGGTTTCTTTTAGAAAAACACGCTTTTTTATTTTTCGAGAGGCACGACTGCAAATCCATGCCTCCACAAGAAGTAGATATGTTCCTCTCACGGAAGAAAAAAAAGGTGTTCTTTTTTTCTTCTTCGAAAGGCACGACTATGCCTCTCGCGAAAGCAGATCCGTGCCTCCATGAGAAGTAAATTTGTGTCTTTCATGGAATGAAAAAAACACATTTTCCCTTTTCCGAGAGATGCGCCTCTCACGGAAGAAAGAAAACCCTCCTTTATTTTCGTTTTTCAAGAGGAACGACTACAAATCCATGCCTTCCTGAGAAATAGATCTATGCCTCTTGTAGAAGGAAAAAAGGGTGTTTTCCCCTTTTCTGAAAGACACGACTGTGCATCTCGCGGAAAAAAATTCGTACCTACATGAGAAATAATTTGCGCCGCTCATAAAAAGAAGAAAAAACCGAAAAAAATATTTTTCTCCTTTTCCGAGAGGCACACGTATGCATCTTGCGGAAGCAAATCTATGCCTCTTGTGGAAGAAAAAAGAAAGAAAAATGCTTTTTTTTATCGCGGAAGGAAATCCGTGCCTCCGGAAGAAGTAAATCTATGGCTTCCGCAGAAGAAAAATAGCGGGGGTTTTTTTGTGCCAAAACAGGTGGAAAACCGAAAAGCCGAAAAATCAAAAAATCCATCTAAATGTTAAAAACGCGTACAGAAAAATAAAAATAAAAGATCCAGAGAAAGCATTCTGATCGCAATACGTGGCGGCGGCTGAGAGCATGCCAAATGACGCGCTCCCAGTCCATCAAAAGTGACCCTTGCGGGCTTCCTGAAGAGTACTCGCTGATTGCACATGTGCACTGTGCCGAGTGCTTAATTACCATGACCGTAGAAATGGCCTGTCGACGGCATCTGGGCTATGGCGACTTGTAAATCACTTCCTTCAACAGACACCAGCTAGCTGGCGCAGACATTGTACATCGTGGGCCAACGAAATTTACACCAGAGTAGGAGTAGTTTGGTATGGGCTGTCCACATCCATGTGTCATATGTCCTCGTATGCCATGCACATTAGTTAATGCCCATCTGCTGGTGGTCGGCCTGCCATGGGGTTTCAATTTTCAAATACTGTACAGTAGCTTTCCCCTCCAGCGGACCGAAGTTTTGACAGAATATATTTTTTCGCGGGAATTGACGGGAAAAAATCTACCAACAACACAACACAAATACATCCCGTCCTTGTTTATTTCGAAATATCTCATAGCAGTAGCAGACAACAGGGCCTTGTCAGATGAAAGGTGTGATTTTCTCAACAACAAAAAAGAAGAAGGTGAAAAGTGTGAGGAATCAAATCACACGTTAATGCCGTGGAGAGGAGAGGGGAAATGTATGAACATCCATACTACTATTACAAGAGGAGCTAATTAGGGATGGATAACAAAGATCCTCACACTTCTCCCTTCTCTCTTGCATGAGATCGTAGTACTACTAAATAGTAATCCTATTGGCCTCCACGGACGGAGATACCAATTTAGAAGAGAAGGTAATCCAACCTTGCATAACATATGTACATAAGATAACAAGAATCCATCCAGTGCAACAATCTCCAAGCTAGCTAGAGAGCACGCCTTAAACACAAATTAATAAGCAGAGCAAACAAAACTAGCTGGCACATGCACGCTGCACCGGCCGTCAGGAAACGGGACGCGGGTGGAGACGGTGGCCGCCGGCCTAGTAGAGGCGGTAGTGGCGGTAGGACTTGAGCATGGCGCCGCAGAAGGTGCAGATGATGGCGCGCCAGGTGACGCGGTGCACGGTGAGGAGGTAGCAGAGCCGCGTGGCCGTCTCCATGTCCGCCACGCTGGCGCAGCCGCCGCAGCGCGAGCAGATCCCCGCCGCCGGCTTGCTGCTCCGCACCTTCCGCCGCTGGTCCACCAGGAAGCAGAAGAACACCATGCCGCCGCCGCCGCCGCTCCTCCTCCTCCCCCTTCCCGGCAAGCTCTCCGGAAATAAATATCGCTGAAGCTCTCGCCGGAGATATTTGACGCTGGCGGTGGTGGACAGTGCAATACAGCTAGGCCGCGCGCCGCCCGTGCGATTTGTCACTGCGTCAGCGCGCGCAAGGGAGTGTGTATATAGTGGCGGGAAGGTGGTGGTTGCGGTCGCTGGTCAGCAATGGCGGGGAGCCAGTAAGCAGGCAATGTGCGATGGAGGGAGGGAGGGAGGGGAGGGGGTAGGAGGAGGGATTTAAGGCGGGGCGAGGACGGCATTGATGGCGCTCACGGTGGCGGGGAAGGTGGCGGTTAGGGGTGGCCATAATGTCGTCCCTGCCAAGCGTATGCTTCTTGACTAAGTCTGCTGTGTGCGACGGAGTAAGTATACGTGCGTACGGGGTAGACAAAAACAGGCAGGCACGGACCACTGGTTGGTTTTAACCTCGCCGCAGAGCGTCGTGTGGTCCGAGTCGCTCTCCCAGATCCATGGCGCCAAGTGGATCGTATTACTACAGTAGTATGTTCCTCTTCTTACTAAGAATTCTTTGAGGCGAATGTTTCCTAACGTTCACTTTCACCGTGATGGCTTTCATCTTATTCTCCTCGAGAGCTGCATGAATATATAGCAGGCTAGTATAACAGTAGTCGTATTCGTCCAGCACATCTCGGAGGAAACCTTTCGCCATTGTGTGGTTATGCAGAGACATCGATCGACGGCTCACGTTGCTTGCACGTTAGACGTGCAACAGCGTGACCACACACGATGGAGTTTTTGATCCTAGACCTGAATCCACCCAGAAAGATCGAGCCCAACGGAACTGATCGAAAACTTGGTCGACCGCATGGGTGTTGTTCAACTTGTTCCCCTGCCACTGCCAACAACTATGGCTGTTTGGGTGTCTGTTTGGAGAGGAAAAGGTATGGGTTGGGGCGGTCGGAGGACAGGGACGGGGCGTAGGTTGCCTGGCAGAGGTTGGTTTGGACTTAATTGGGTGATGGATAGGCAGCAGGGCATGTCAGCCAGCCCCCCGCAAAAAAAAATGTCAGCCAGGCGACTGTCATGGCATTAATGCCTGCCTCGCATTTGGCTCGTGCATGTACGTACTAGGTTGATATTGTTTGTGATTTGAGACTTCCTTGCATACTCGGACATTTCGGAATTTTGTGTGAAGTGAACATGTTGCAGCATGAAACTCGTATGATTCCTTAATCGTACGAGTATTTTCGTTTCGAACATGTGCGTGTGTCGTCGTTTTGAGTATTTTCGTGGGGATATCATGTCCTTAGGGTAGAAGGAGAGCAGTTTAGACTGTGAAGGCGTGAATCCACCTTAAGCATTGCAGACACTGATCCAACTTGCGAGACGATGGCATAGAGATAGCGACGGGCCCCGATTTCATAAGCAAGGACCGCAAGCATGGGAGGGCATCATTGTATTGCAGCACACGGCACATGACAACCGATAACGCCGGTACGTAGTACGTCATGTGCCATTGCCAAGCCTAACGAAACATGCCACGAACGGAAGGGCATTCAAGCGTGAGGCTGTCGCGGCTGACAGATGGACGACGCATGTTCCGTCTTTAATTAAACGAAAATGATAACTAACGAACGAACGAGACGGCAAACGAACGTTTTTTGTGGCAACTTCACTTGGTAATGGCAATTCCTGTCCTTTTTTCCCCGCAAATTTTTATTCTTTTCAGAAATTGTCATGCGTTTCCGAAAGAATTGCCACTCTCGTACAACTAAACTTGGCACCTAAACCGTTCGCAATTGCCTCTCCCTCACGGCAAAAGTTCACTGGCTATTGGGGTATGTACTTATAATTATAAACATGATGGTATATCATTTCGACAATGGTGAAAATATCGCCGACTTCGGTCGATGATGACGGCGTCTCCGACGCCCCCTGTTGAGGCATCGTCGTTGCAAACTACGTCAACATGATCGGGATGTTCCGGGAGAAACACTAAATCTGAGTCTATCGGATCGGACGATGACCCCGCCTTCGGTGTCGTGCTCCCTCCTGAGGGTATCGTTTTGGAGCAGGAGCTAGCTGGAGGGGACGAGGGGGAGTGGTGTTTCATCTATTGCAAGGCCGGCGACGGATCCCGGCGGCATGGCGCTGCTGAGTTTCGGCGACTGGCGCGTGTGGATGAATACGTGCAGGATGATGGCATTGTCTGACGTCGTGGTGGCATCGAAGGAAACTACATCGGGCAAGGTAGATGCAACAATACAGTACTGAAGATGGATTGGTGGCAGATGGTTGCGGCGGCCACATACCCGGCAGGTGTCCTGGTTGAGGAGTGCGCCGGACTGGTGGGTGCCCCGTACCCGGCAGGCGTCCTGGTTAGGATCTAGGTCTTAGATGTTAGGTTTGGCTGCGAGGTCCGTTTGGTATTAGACCCATACTAGCAGCATCCCTTCATCAACTGGATAGGTGTAGCGACAGATGTTACCTAGACAGTGGCTTTAGCCTTACTGGTGTATGACTTTGTAAGGTCTTATATGAATAAATAATAAAGTGGTTGCATACATCATCCAGATGCAGAGGCCGGGAATCTTCCTCTATTTCAGAAAAAAATCATTTCGACCATTTTTTTTTGGAGTAATCATTTCGATCAAATTGTTGCCCTTGATTACATATTTTCTTTGATCCTACGAAAAACGATGTGCCCCGGTTCATGGTACTCCCAATCAAACTTAAGGCTGGCCACAGTGAGAATAACATCATTAGTAACATCACACCTTTCAAGATAATTTTGCTTATGTGACACATATTTAATGATGAGAAAGATGATGGTGATAACTTAGGTAGTTACCGTACCAAACACGCATACAAGACAATATGAGTCTATAGGCTAATAAATGAACCATAACATGACAACACACATATGTTACTACCCACTGGGAGGTAGTAACATAGGCTAGTAAAATGTGATGTTACTAGTCTAAGTTACTCCCCATTGTGACTAGTCTAAGGAGGAGACGACCCATGCTGGGCTTGCTGGCGCCATTAACGCCATGACTGAATGCTGATGATGGCCTCCAAAGAAATCGGCGGTGCCATAACAGTTGGTCTGCATCATTAGTCATGTTCGTATTCATTGCCGGCCGTGTAGCGTGTACCTCCGAGATTAAAACCCGGCCATGGCCAGACAAGGCTTTTAATCCCTGCATGGATCGACCCACCAACAGCCTACCTACTATACGATGCTCAAGCTTTTTTTGTTTTGCTTTTCTCCTCCCAGTGGTGGTCCGCTCTATGTCCATGGGAGTACCTGAAATAAGATAATTACGTTGAACAAATGCACTCAAAATGACCAAATCTCCAAGAGGTACCAAGGCAGAGTTAACGCCGCACAGCCATATCGCCGGCGGTGCGGTGCCTGTGCCGTGCCCGTGAGGAATAATGAGAGGGGAACGACCGACGATCTCGACGCCAGCTTCGCCTAACCGTGAACCTGTCATGGCTAGGACGGCCGTGCAGCTTCTCCGGCCAGCCCGCTGCCGTCACAGGTGGCGCGCCATACACATAAACTGCTAACAAACGCTGCGCGTCATCGTGGCAAGTTGATCCATCCGACACGATGCAGGTATTTTATTGTTTCATTATTAATTTGAGCCAGCCCACAAGACTATTCCAAGATATCTCAAATTTGCAACCTCAAGAATTTGTTTGCGTAGTCCGCGAATGGATACAACCAATTGATGTAAAGTGATTTTCTTCTATGAAAATACACCTCCAAGGGCTAGTCCTGAATGGTCTCTCTTTTTTAATTTTGAACAACATTCTTGGGGGCATCTACTCCCCGTGTCCCAAAATAAATGTCATGTTTTTAGTTCAAGAAAGTGCACATATCATAATCAGTCATTTTATCTTCAGGCTTTCGTTTACATGCACAAGTGTGAACCTTCTATATTGTTTGCATCCACTCAAACAACTTTTTGAAAGGTAATGAATCATGCAACTTAGATAATTTTCTCTTCCAAACAAATTATTACTCCCTCATTTCAAAGTAAAAAAAATATAAGGTGCATTAGTTTTTTGGAAAGTCAAACTTCTGAATCTTTAACCAAGTTTACCGAGGAGAAAATTAATTATTAATTTATTATATATAAAGCCATATTAGTATCATTAGCCTCATCTTTGCAAGAAATCTTTTTTTTTTATCATTTTGAGTAAAATGCAGGTAGATTTAATCAGTTTCACATTTATATTCTGGGCAATATATAGCAAGTCCTTAACGGCGCTATACAAGTATACAACACAACCTTTTTTTTCTACTAGCTATACAACACATCTAATTCAACTGACCTCTATTATTTGTCATTCCATTTTTCTTTGTCGAAGGTATATGTAACCTGTGCTACAATGACAACCAAAGGTTAACTGGTTTTAATATTTCTGGGATAAGCAGCAGGAACCCTTGATTGAGCTGGCTGAAAGATGTCAAATGATGACGATGCTAGTGATCTCCTGGATGCCATAGGAGAATCAGACAGTAGGGGCTCGTAAACTGAGTTCTTATTCTTTACTGGCGCTGTCAAAATGGAGTTGGTCGAATTGTCTTGCTCTGATCTGAGTTGAGACTCCAGATTTACCAGGGTGTACATTGGCCCACGAGATCGCTCGGCCTTCTGAAGAATGTTAATCGCACTCGGACTGTATGTGTATCTGAAATATTTCAGAGCTAATACAGGACCCATGCCAACTCCACTGATTAGCTGAAACATTGATATCGCATCGTCATGAGGATCGTGTGTGCAATAATAAACCAAGCAAAAGAACATTATAGTGATGCTTACCAGCATTGTTATCCAGTATGACGGCTGTCTACAAAGGCGGAACATGATGGTGTACATCCCAGCAGTTGGTATGGTGCTGATACAGAGATTTATGACGTAGAAAGCAGCGAAGTTTCCCCATATTGCCAGAAACTGCAGAAAAGTGAAAGAACTGGAAAATGGAAAGACAGATCAGAACAAGTACAGTGTACAATGTAGACGTTGTTATAAGCATTATGATTCAAGTTTTGATTTCTCACCTCATCTCCAGTGTCACGACAAAAGCCT
Source organism: Triticum aestivum (assembly GCF_018294505.1). Lineage (NCBI taxonomy): Eukaryota > Viridiplantae > Streptophyta > Magnoliopsida > Poales > Poaceae > Triticum > Triticum aestivum. The sequence continues at coordinate 183,933,759 of NC_057797.1, read as the reverse complement.
GCAACCAAATACTTCCTGAGAGAGCAACCATTGACAACTCCTCCATCTCACTTTTTTCATTGGCATAAGCATGAATGGTGATTAAGAAAACAACAATTGCCTGAATCAACCAAGAAAAGAAGCTCTCATCAGGCACGTCAACACCTGTGCATGGGCATTACAAATTCTAGTGAAATGCATGAAATTTATTTTCATATTTTTTGCAACTGGCACTTGCAGACTAGAAGCATAGGATGGGGGGACAAAGGTGTACTCACATGATATAACGATCGACCAAACCAACCAGCAAAAGTACTTGGATTCAAAAGCCTAAAAAATATGTACATATTAGTGAAGGCAACACAAACTTGATTCTAAAAAATTACAGATAATTTATTGCATATACTAACAGGACAAATAGAACTTGTGGAAGCCGTCAACAACAAATGAAAGGAGGTATAAATTTACCTTCCAGCCTGGCAGTATAGTAAAATTTCTGGGTTTTGTGTCACTGTCTTTTCAGATAAATCCTTGTCCAGAACAGTAGTTAAAACAGGAATGCTTGTGTAGAAGACATTATAGGCCATTAAACTAACTGAATTGAATAAACTTGTTCCGGCAATACCTGAAACAAAAGAAAAACTGCATGCATATAATATGAGAATGCTGACAAGAGCAACTATTATCTGTATGCTTTTAACGAGAAATGGAATATGAGAAAGATATTACATATAAGAGCTCAAGGTAAAATAAGAAGGCGACCAAAATGATGTTTCGTCGTGACTTACAGTATCTGAATAAAGCAAATTAACAATGACTTGTAGAACGAATACTGTGAAAGGAAGGCAGTACGGTTGTATGAGTATCGTCCATGGACAAGAATGAGCCTTTTCAAGAACCTGAACTCTGCCAAGAAGGAAAAGCAGAAGTAGAAAGCCATCAGAAATTTCAGTGTACCAACCATTATGTGGTCAAATTATGAGACCATCAATCGAGAAATTTCATAAAACACGAAAATTATCTAGGGACAACATATTATCAAACTCTTGCCCACAACTTCGATTGTATTTTGAGCATTTCAGGGGAAGCTCTCATTGTCATGCACATCATCGTGTAGTAAGTTGTCCAATAGTTTCTGATTATTCTTTTAAACCCTTCAGATGTATTCTTTAGATACAGGGTTCATATACATACCTCATAGCATGTTATCTTTATTTAGTACTCCCTCCATCCCATAATATATGAGTGTTTTTAACACAAAACACTCTTATATTATGGGACGGAGGGAGTAGTAGGGTTGCTTGTAATTTCTTGCCTTTAGAAAGGTATTGCCTACATACCCTCATACTTGAGAGTTTCATTGATGCAACTCCTTAGGATACACCGGGCAGCAGAGATTGCATTTGCTATTTACGCCATATTAAAGTACCTATTCATACCTGTTTTTTTGTGACAGCTCAGACGTTCAACACAGCTTGGGATATAATTTTGGCTTTGCTAAATCTTCTGTTAGCTCCATTTACATGTGAAACATCTCAAGAAACTAAAACATGGCCCAGTGATATTTTAAGGAGAGAGCAAACACAACTCCAGGAATGAAACCATCTATTATCCCTCCTGAAGTATTGATTTTTGTCCACTTAACCCCCTTAGGTGGTTTGTAAGGACATTTAACCCAGGACTGTCCAGTACAAACTTGCCATGTACACTTGGGAGCAGGCAAATACCCCTGCTCTCGCTACAAAAAAAATAGGTCCCATCTGCCACGGAATAGCCTTCCTCTTCCTCCGACTGCTTAATCTACCAGTCAAATGCACCTCTAAGATTTGCCGCAGACGTCCATGACTAGATCGCATGGTGCGAGGCCATCAAACTGCTACTCTCTCCGTTCCGAAATAATTGAAGCTCTTTTTCAAGAAAACGCAAAGACTTGTGTTTCTTTTCATTGAGAAGGTAGGGAAAAAGTTACATGTCTCCTAGGAGACGGTTTACAGAGAGGATTACAAAGGTTTTAATGGACGTCCAGGTGGCTGGGAGTACCAGCCGAAGGCCTGAGGCCCCAGCCCCAGCCCAGAGGGCGGCTTCCGCTCTAATTTGACCTAACTCAAACTTCAGTAATTTTAACCAAGTCTATATAAAAATATATCAACATCTACAACAACAATAACAACAAAGCATTTAGTCCCAAACAAGGTGGGGTAGGCTAGAGGTGAAACCCATAAGATCTTGCGACCAACTCATGGTTCGGGCACATGGATAGCAAGCTTCCACGCACCCCTGTCCATAGCTAGTTCTTTGGTGATACTCCAATCCTTCATATCTCTCTTTACAGACTCCTCCCATGTCAAATTCGGTCTGCCCCTACCTCTCTTGACATTCTCAGCGCGCTTTAGCCGTCCGCTATTCACTGGAGCTTCTGGAGGCCTGCGCTGAATATGCCCAAACCATCTCAGACGATGTTGAACAAGCTTCTCTTCAATTGGTGCTACCCCAACTCTATCTCGTATATCATCATTCCGGACTCGATCCTTCCTCATCTGGCCACACATCCATCTCAACATATGCATTTCCGCCACACCTAACTGTTGAACATGTCGCCTTTTAGTCGGCCAACACTCAGCGCCATACAACATTGCGGGTCGAACCGCCGTCCTGTAGAACTTGCCTTTATTAGATTTGATATTGTAGATCTTTGTAGATTGTTTATAGACTTGATCAAATTTCTAAAAGCTTGACTTAGGATAATCCTAGAACTTCTATTATTTTGGAACGGAGGGAGTACGTTTAGCCAATAACAACAGCCTTTCCTCATCTCGCTGATGCTACAGCTCTTCTTCCGACCCCATTCTCGCCGCTGAGTACAAAGACGATCATGCACCCTCTCCACTGTGAAGCCACTCCAGCCAACTTCTTCCCAAATTGCTCGCATCACAATAGTCAGTACCTTGGCTGATGCTGGAGACCGCGTCGAGCCAAGCCTCCCGAGACGATGCGCCACCTCCTCTTGGAGTGCCCCTTCGCCAGGCAGACTTGGCACGAAATCCTGTCCTGGCTACAGATGACCACTGCAGGGCCAAGCCACGAAGATTCATTGATGGACTGGTGGCTGCAGGCAAGGCAAAACACGCCAACACTGATGCGTAAGGGCCTAGCCTCCATTGCTCTGTTGACACCATGGATGATCAGGAAACAGTGCAACGAATGCATCTTTGAGGGCGCCCAGCCCCTGGTTCAGGTCCTGGTCTCGAAGATCAAAGAGGAAGCCAAGCAGTGGGCAAGAGCGGGCGCCCACGGCCTACGCGTCATTCTGCCGCCCACCTGGGACGTGCACTAACTTGTATCTGACCTCCTAGGAGGATTGTATCAAAACTCCATCTTTTCAATGCAATGAAATGCAAAAGCCCTTTGCATTTTCTCGAGAAAAAAAAACAATAGTCAGTACTACCAACTGGTTAACACCCATCGATTTGAAGCTCCACCACAGAAGCGAATGTTCCCATGTCCCACTTCCGCAACCAAACATCCAGCGGTCAAGGGAGAGACACCGGCAAGGAAGAACGGGAGTGGTATCACGGGAGAGAAGGAATGGAGGAGAGGGGGGGGGGGGCATTTCATTATTAATTTGCATGGGACTCATTTCATTACTTGCATGGACAAAAATTTAAAAAGTGGACATAATGGGCACAATCACAACACCAAGGTCCAATGGCATTTGGTCAGTGCATTTGTTGAATCAATTTATTATCCAGAATTGTTGAATCAATTTATTATCCAGAAGAATGAAGAAAAAATGACAAGACGTGGTAGATTGAACTTGTTTTTTGTATAGAAGCGAGATGAGGTGAAAATTCTACAAAGCAATAATGTAATCAATGTAAAAATAGTGACAACATGAAGGTCAAATATGAAGACGACTTACTGCCGATGCTATAGTCAGCAGCCCTTGCTGCTTGAAGACCTTCTCTACCACTAATCCCTACACCAATGTGAGCCTGCTGTATCATCCTGACATCATTCCCACCATCGCCAATTGCCAAAGTTCGATAGTCACATGACTTTAGAAGCTTGACAAGCTACCCAGAAATGAAAGATGATCAACACATGGAGAAAAAATCCGGGCGAATATGCAGAATATTGAATAGGAAAAATAGGGCCCAGGTAGATTACAGATGGTTATATTATGAGTGATCGTGCACATTGATCTGCTTCTTACAGAATAAATTACTGGCTGTGGGTGATATACTAGAACACATGAAATAATTGCTCAGTACTAGACAATAAGGAGGTAATTGCATAGCCTCCTCCTCAAAACAAAGACATGGAGATCCACCAGTTGATTCTCTCTCTCTTCTTTTCCATTTTTCATTTAGAAAGGACATGACACAATTGATGTATTGCAATTTTTTTTTACTTATTAGGTCTATTAATCAAATAGCCAATAGTGATTATATACTTGGCTCACATAAACATGAAAATTCCAGCAGCAAAAAATTACCTGTGCTTTCTGTGAAGGTGTAACACGACAGCATATTGCTGTCTTTGAAAGAACTGCTAGTTCCGTAAAAGCTTCCTTGTAGCGTGTTAGAATAATTTCAAGAGCCCATCCATCCACAACAAACGCTAACTCCTGCTCCAAGCAAAAAACTACATCAACAAATTAAACAAAAGATGAATACCCCTTCCGTGTCACATACATGTCATTAGTTAAACATATCAAGTGTTTGTCAACAAATTAAACACAAGATGAATACCCCCTCCGTGTCACATACATGTCATTAGTTAAACATATTGAGTGTTTGACCATCAAATAGAAAATTTTGCCAACATCTACAATACCAAATTGATAAGACTAGAACCACCATAAAATATACTTTCATACTGTAAAAATAATTTTATTTGAAGAAACACATTTAACAGAAATCAATGGGCAAAGTGTAGCCTTGGAGACCCTGCCAATGTCCAAAACGACATGAATTGTGACATGAAGGGAATATAATAAATTTCTTCAGGGTGTTATTTCACTGAAAGGCATTCAGGGTACTAATTATTTTTACCTACAACAAGTTAACTAACCTTAGGTTCAGAAGAAGTTATCCGCATAGTGAGTAGAACTCTTTCCAAGCTCCTGGCAACTTCATCTTCGGTTTTCCCATTGATATACAAGAGTTGACCCTTGGGCTCTAAGACAATGGAACAAAAGTCACGCAACAGTTTCGTCTTTTATTAGTTCCCTTCGACATGATTTTTTTTGTATTAAAGGACCCTCGTTCAAACTGAGTTATTGCACCTAAACTAGTGCAATCGCCCCACTGATGAGGAACAATAGAGAAGGAAAATAAAAATAAAATCAGAAGTGTAATCCATTTGACTACCTCTAGATACTTCTACTCCAATCTAGTACTTGCTTGTTTTCTTAGCTTTAGCTACTGTTCTCTAGAGTCTTCTAGCTATGGGTGGAATATTGTATCTTAAGTAATGTTTCCTATTGTGTTCTAGCTATAAGTAGAAGTTGAGATGTGAAGGCTTCCAAAGCCTATAAATAGAGGTCCTCACCGCTAGTTTGTAACCAGACTATGTACCCCACTACCTATAATAGAACTTGGTGTTCTTATCTAAGATCTTGGACTAGATCTTGTGCACTAGGAGTTCTGGATTGTGAACTCCTGCTGCCATATCGGTCTATATTTGCCTCGAGCGATATCTAGCGCAGCACGCTGAAGTAGTTCCTTCAACAATTGTGCTGTACACTTCGTAGCAGCAAGGTGGAATTGCTCTTCCACAACCTTGTGCTGCTTTACCCACCCACGCATGCACACACACCTTCGCCTACACACACACACACACAGAGCAATTTCGTGGAATCAATAATCTACCTGAAATTTGTGCCATCAGACATTTTATATGATTTGAATCTTATTAAAGTCATGTTTTACTTCTTGATCTAATATATGGGCTTAGTCACATAGAAGATTAGAATGTCACATGTCAAGTAATAGAGAGCTTCATCACACGAAATTTCAAACCAATAGGCAGAGATAGTTCATAGTTGTGCAGTGGGTTGCCAAGTTCCACCTAATACCACCAGTGCAACACCCAAATAAACAGTAAACTATTAAGTGATGAACCCAAAGAATCTTCTAGGTAGTGAAACTATTCAGTAAAGGACAGCTACCTGAAGAAATTAAATTGCACAAAAGAGCTATTTGAATAGCAGTGCTTTGTTTATCTCCAGTTAACATCCAAAAATTGATTCCTGATTGTCTCAGTATTTCAATAGTTTCTGGCACACCATCCTATAGTCAGAACAAGCAAGAAGACAGGGACACAGGGTAAGAAAATGCCAAAAACAAATGAACGATATTAGCATACTTCACAAGAGAGGAAATCAAAGCAAAGGCAACACCTGGAGCCGATCCTCTATCGCACTGATACCAAGTATATCTAGGGAGTGCTCTAATTTCTGGCAAACCTCAGCAACTTTCCACTGCGAAAAAGAAGCATTACTGTTTTTAGTTTCAGTATATACGTATGTAAATAAAGAAAATAACTACTACTCCCTCCGATCGGAAAAAAGTGTCTCAGCTTTGAACTAAGGTTGTACTAAAGTTGTACTAAACCAGCAACAATTAATATGGATCGGAGGGAGTATGATAATTACCTCCCGGTCAACTAACGCGCTGTTGGCCTCCTTAAATAACCGAGACCATTCTAGGTACTCCTCCAAACTTAGCTCACGCCATCCCAAGCAGAGTGTGCGTAATCCCAGCTGAGCATATTTGTCAACCGCGTCAACAAATGTCTTTATTTGCTGTCCTGAAAAATTAAGATCATTAAATCTAATGGTCAACGCATGTGGAAATGATTGAGTTGCTGACAAAGCTATGTAGTTTTCTATGTTATATGCTTCTAGAGAGGCAAAGAGTCAAGACAGAATGGATTAGCATCCATATGCAGAGTAAGAAACCAAGTCAATAAATAAAGAACAAAAAAGGGTGATTACCAGAATAAGCCAAAGGAAGAATAGCCTCATCTGCGCCTTTGGATAAGAGGAAAATCTTGCCACTTTGACTATCCGATATTACAACAGACATTCTTTTCCGATCAGAGGTGAATTCTAGAATGTCAAGTATCTCATATTGAATCACCCGTCTGTTGAAGTGAATTTCTGCTTAAAGCATTCCTTATTATTTATCCATAACAACCACAAGGACAAGAAACGAACAATTACAAGTCAGGAGATGATGGTGAAATGTACAGAAATTACCAGCATTATTTCCATTTTTGCTGACAAGCACCACATGCAAATTAGATGCTGCATTAACAAGAGCATCCTCATCCTGGGACTGAGCTTTATATGATATTGTTCCGCTAGGACTGAAGTTCAAAAAACAGGTAAAGGTAAGGTAAACGGAAGGAAGATGGATTGTGGAGTGTCACTATCGCACAGGCAAAGATATAACCTTTTTATAGGAATAACTGTATTGCAAAGTGCCATGACTGTCAAGAATTTAATGACATGGGGCAAATTATCGGCAACAGCATTCAGCAGTTCAACATCTACAGAGAAAAAATGACATCAGTACACAGTGGTTACATCAATACTGCTTTTAAGAGGATGGACGCAATTAACCAAATTCAGCAGAAAAGTAATTTATAAGACATGGTTAGCGATTTACTAGTTAATAACAAGACCTTTAGAGACTTAGTGACCAGAATAAAGACACCCTACTATTCACAACCGCTTGAATTCAATGCTAAGCTCACTAATGAAATCATACTTCAACAGACAATCATTTTAACAAACATGATCAGGGCCCTAGTTTATGAGATTTTTACTGGCAGAATCAAGAAGAAAATCTTCATAAGAGATTACATATGACCTTTAAGCGCGTCTCCACTTTCATTCCCATACAAGGTGCCCGCAATACAGCACCTTCTGAAGATCATTTTGTTCTCAGTCAGAGTCCCAGTTTTATCTGTCAAAATATACTCAACTTGTCCCAAGTCTTCACTAATTGCTGTGCTGAAAGTTAATGTGAGATGATTAGATTTAGAAAACAAAAAAAAAGGGAAAACATTTTACTTTCCAAGAAAAATGCAGATGTTCGCTTACTTTGCTGCGTGAGCAGGTGTATCTGTTTCCTGGTCATACATCTCCTCGTCCCAATCTATGAACTTTGCATACATACTTTTAACGAAGTCCAGTGAAACCTACATGACACATAGAAAGTTCCTTTAAAAACTTGCTGTCAAAACTTCCTTTAAATACTTAAAAGAAATATTAGCATTTACAACTATGTATTACTACTTTTGAGGAAGCATTTAGCAGAAATTAAGTAGCCCCCAGCTTATGTTAAAACAAACAAGGACTTCATTGGTTTCTAAACTAAACTCAAATTTGACTCAAGAAAAAGTCCCTAGCAGAACCCCAAATATATGTATTTCAGTTGAGATTTCTTCTATTTTGCACTGAATAAACTTGCTTTGAGATCCTAATCTGGGTTGGGAATTCATGACTCATTAGCACCATGGGATTTCAAACACTAGTACAGCTAGCAAAAACGGATAGGGTCCTTGTTATCTTCATATGCTTGCTTCTTTGCTAGTACCCAGTGCAATGTACCATTACCTCCGTCCCAAATTACTTGTCTTAGATTTTTCTAGATACAGATGTATCTAACACTAAAACATGTCTAGATACATCTATCTAGACAAATCCAAGACAAGTAATTTGGGACGGAGGGAGTATATAGCATACTCTAAAAAAGTTCGGTATCAATGCTTTTGATTCAACAGAGACATCAACCTCGGTGGAGGTCCGTTTTACTCTACTAAAACAAAAATGTCATGTGCTGCCGTTGGTAAGGGTCTAAAGATAGGGAACTTGCCCTTATCTATGACTCCATGGTTAAGAGGCTATGGGGATTTAGTTTGTCTTCCGACTATTCCATTGCTTGATTCAAATTCAAATTATGGTTTACCCCACGCACTCAGCTGTGTTTCAAAGGTGGACTTGTTTATTTGACTAACTTGATGGTGCAAATATTAAACCACGAAATTATTAACATGAGACAGAAAATAGTTGCATAATCACATAACAGAAGAGAAGGAATTATGTCAGAATTAGATGGACTGGCAGAGTAATACCTTTATTGAAATGGGAATCATAATTGAACACAATAGCTCAAACCGCAAAGGGATAACCAAAATCTGATACCATGGTTCATCATCGTCATACTTGACATACCATTGCTAAGAAATGATGCAAAGCATTGTCAGATAATCATATAAAAAAGTGTATAACTGTAACTGGCACATGATCGCCAAAAGGACAGGCTAATAGGTGCAGAGGAGCAGAAAAGGAAAACAGAAGGCTCATATTATTCATGAAGATATATGGAGCTTACACAATAATAAATGAAGCCATGTGTTTGATTCCTGCTAGGAGGTTTGGGTTAGAGATTCTTCATGCGGGTTTTAGCTCAAATCTGGAAGGTGGTGATGTGTGTGTGTGTGGTGGGGGGGGGGGGGGGGGGGGGGATGGGATTTTACAGAACTGGGTTAGCGATCATTTCTTAGATCTGCATTGCTGCACCATAACGATTTAGCTAAAGGTTTTCAGGAACAAAAAAAATCGTCTTGAATTTGCAGATTCTATTGCTACTTAGTGACTAGTGTGCTAGTGCTGCTTAAGATCAAGACTGTTGTTATGTTAATTTCTAAAAAGGACGAAAAGAAGAGGAATACTAATGAAAATGATTATTTGGCTAAGGGCAATGGTGATTAGGAATCACTCCAATCCAGAACACAAAGCACATTAACTCAATGATTAAAGGCATATAAACCATTACAGAAACCAGAAGGGGAGCCTTGGCGCAGTGGTAAAGCTGCTGCCTTGTGACCATGAGGTCATGGGTTCAAGTCCTGGAAACAGCCTCTTACAGAAATGTAGGGAAAGGCTGCGTGCTATAGACCCAAAGTGGTCGGACCCTTCCCTGGACCCTGCGCAAGCGGGAGCTACATGCACCAGGTTGCCCTTTTTTTTTTTAAACCATTACAGAAACCCACGAAAATAGAAAGCCCAATTGCTTCAACAATAACCGTAGTGCCAGGCTTACAGAACTAGAATGCAGATACATGTCAAGGCCAATCTAAAAATCTTTTCTTTTCTATGATACAGCCTGGAATGTTTTGGTTGGTTATGAACCATGCAGAGAAAAGTGTACTCAGGTTGGCGTCCCCTGTGAAAGTGCACTAAAACATAGAAATAGCCCCAGTTAAGGAATATGGAATGTGCATGTTCTTCAATAGTTACAAAAGAAAATCTGAAAAGTTGCTTATAATCTTCAGGTCCTAAAACGTAGAGCACGTGGAAAGAGGTGTTTCTTAGACTTGCACACAGACATGACTTTTGCTACATGTTTGTGAGAAGATACTTGCATTATGCAAGATAATTCATCATAGGTTCCTAGGAAATAGTAATATATATATTAACAGTAGAAATATGGAAGCTGGGATTGACATCAAATTTACCTTACGAGCTTCAGTGTCCTTCCAAACATTGCCTGCAGATCCAAGAACAACAACAACTGCAAGTTGAAATAAGAATATCGCGCCAGTAAGCTTATCAATCATTGCATCCATGGCAGTAAGCTTGGGCTCTGGGACTCCCCTACTCATCCCCAACTTAGTCTCATTGCCTGCAAAGTTGAGATAAATAAATGGTCGGACTTATAATCTCAAGAGAAATAAAATATATCAAGATAAGATAAACATTCTCAAATATTGTCATATGGATCAGTCAGGATTAGAATAGAAAACTGTGCACCTGGTTCCACGTTCATACCTATGTAATTAGTGTTAAACTCTATCTTACTTATCCTATATATCTAAGTAAATGATTCCTGAATATCTATGTAAATGATCCCATCTAAATGCACATGCAAGCCATCCACATCATCAAGAGCATGCAACCCTTCCACTTTTCACTTCCCACCACATGCAAGCCATCCACATCATCAAGCGCATGCAACCCTTTCACTTTTCAATTTCCACTTTCCACCATATGCAAGCCCTCAACATCATCAAGCACATGCAAGCCCTCCACATCATCATTTTTTATTTTTTATTTTTTCAGCAACAAATAACTGAACTTGAATGTCACAAGGCAATATAACATGCATCCACAATCTGTTTACCTCTAGGTTTGTTACCGTTCATATGGTGAGAACATGGTGCGGTATTATTTTCATGTATGCTAATTATTATTATTATGATAATTTCATTGCTATAAGTTTCTGCAGCAACGCACAGGGTGTTATCTAGTAGACACTGTTTTTCCTTCAAACATACATTGTCAACATGTTTGCCCTCCAGAGAGAACTGGGTATGAACTATGAAGTGAACTGATGGTAACACTGACGCAAGAGTGTAAAAAAACATACTACATGTTTCAACTACAATCTCGTTTGGTGTAGTGGTAGACAAGGTCATGACAAAATTAATTCAAAACTTACCTGTATAAACTGCCACTCCACAAGCCCATTCTGTATTTCTCAAGTAGCACGATTGTAGTAATGTGTTATTAATAGTCAATGGACAAATATCGTTATCAATAAATGGAGGAAACAGCCTGATGTTTGCATCGAATCTTCTTATGTCTTTGTCTGGGATTGGGCACTCAATGACACCCTGTGTCAATTAATGCATGCAGGTAGTGAGGAATAATAAATAAAAGCAGGATCATAGGCATGCAGAAACAAAAATGCTAAAACCTTTATTTTGTGCAACTGTTCAGAGTCCAGTCCTACACATGTTGTTGGGATTACTCTTGTTTTCAAGTCAATTTCCCCGTCAAGGGCAGCTGTCTACAAAATAACAAAACTCAAGAGTGTTAGGTTTACAATAGACATTCATCTACTGTGTTTTATTTTGTACACAACAAGACTTAAAATATAGCTAGGTACTGGACAAGGAATAAAATCTTCAGGATATCACAAATGAAGTTTAAAATGTGGCTACCACAAAATATACAGGAAGGGCTAATATTGTTCATCAAATTAACCTCAGTTATATCAAGAATAACGTTGGGTCAGTCAGACTGCATATCATAGAAAGAAAAATCCAAGCTGCCATTTAAACTCAAACAAAAAATAACACTGCAGAATTATTCTAACAATGTATCGGCTGAACATGAACAGAAGAATCTTAAAAGACTTGAACACAGATCACAACTAAAGCTGTGCTTCACATTGAGGGGAATTATGAGGATTATGATAATCCAGCTTTTCCGACCAGCTTTTGTCCATTTTACCGAAAAAGGCTTTCGCCCCGCTTTATATATAAAGCAATGACAGACAACAACCCGGTACAAACGCACGCCACCACAACACACACACACACACACAAGGCAGGATACATAGGAGCTGAGCGCAGCAACACGAACCCTAGCACTATAAGAGCAACCGGGGACTCCAACAGTGACCACGCCACCGCGAAGAAATGAAGCCACATACGACGAACCGTGAGCTCCAAGACGATGTCTTCAGGAAGGTTACAACACCGGAGCGCCGCCATCGCCCGATCCGAGGATCAGAGTTTCCCCTGGAGCCACACGACGGGCAATGAGAGCCGCGACGATGCCTTCAAGAAGGGAACGAGCAACGCCGCCGCCGGTCCGTCCGAAGATAAAGCAGGTTTTCACCCCGGCCAACACTCACCGCCACCGAACGCCACACCCCGGCTACCACGCCGTCCACACGGCCATGGCCGCCGGGCAGCACCGAGCGACGGGTTGTGCCCATGAGCACCATGCTACCACCACCAGGGCCGCTGCCCCGGCATCCAAGACCTCGACACTACCTCACTCGATACCCGCCGCTACCCCAACCGAAAAGACGAGCGGACCCCGTGGCAAACTAGCTTCCATCGACTTGTCCTGCCGCATCGAGCGCGAGACGAACACGGTCCTGCTGCCGGGCGCGAGACGGGCGCGGTCCTGCTACCGGGCACGAGACGGGCACGGTCCTGCTGCCCTAGCACGGGACTAACGATGGGCCACCGTTGGGATAGGGCCATCACTTCAACGGAAATAGCACCCGGACGACGAGAGACAGATCGAAGGCCGACACAAGCGGCCTACGGACGAGCCGACGCCGGGACAAGCCAGCCGCGGTTGTAGCCGACTTGCCAAGCCGCCATGGAGCCATCCATGGCCGGAGCAGCAGCCACCCCGGGCCACTGCCTAACCCGCGCCGACCGACGAGCTCCAAGCGTCGGAGCCGCCGGGCACGCACCCGCGCCACCAGCCACCATGGCCGCCGCCTGCACCAAGGCCGCGGCACAGGCCCGCGCAGCCTCCGCACCACTACCAGCCAACCCCGCCGCCGCGCCACCACACGAGCGCGCCGCCGGAACTCGGGCTAGTCGCCACGCCGCCAAGCCCGCGGCCGAAAGCCACCGACTTGACCCAGAAGGGGCCGAACAGGGTCCATCATGGCGAGCCACAAGGTCAAGGAGGGATGGCGCCGACGCACAGCCGCGACCAACCCCCACAAGACACGCCCACCGGCAGGTGGGACCACCACCGCCAACACCAGCCGCGTCGCCCGCCGCAGATCGAGATCCAGATAGGGGGAGCCCAACCAACACCCCGCCACCAACGACGCACCCACACTCCCAGCTTAACAGTCGTTGAAGCCGACGTCCCCGCCGCCGAGAGCCCCGCCGAGCTCCGCGCCCCCACGAGCGGCTGACCCGCGCCGCCGCAGCCTCGAACAGGGGAGGGAAGGAAAGGCCCCGCCGCCGCCCGCGTTGCACGGGCTTCGCCCGGCGGACGGCGACGGCGACGGCGACGGCGAGGAGAGGCTGGAGGGGAGGAGTTCGCCGGCGGCAGATCGAGGGCCCCCGTGACGCGCGCGCAGGGCGCGTCGCGGGAGCGGTGTTCTACCTGGTCCGCTCCGTGGTATGCTAGCTCGGGCTCTTTGTCCATTTTTCCATGTGGTTCCTTTCGTGTCTATTTTGCCACAGCAGATTGTGAAATAAGCTCGGCACATCACAATTCAGCAACTGTGAACTGAGACAAGTGTGTTCTACCAATACACTGTAAAATTTGAATTGAACTATAAACTATTTATCTCGAGTTACATGAAGACTATTTCACGAAACAGAAATAAAAGCTACGCAAACATCCAGTTCTATGATTTAGGAGTCTAGGACTCCTTTCCTTTTTCTAGATAGACTCTCTAGAGCAATCTGTTGTATATCTTTTGCACTGTTTCTTTGTAGGCACTGGCTGTGTATATTCTTGCTGCCTGTTTGTAGATACTCTTGTAAACATGCTCCTTTATTGTGAAAAAATATATATATACTGCGGAGGCCTTCCCTAAATTTTCCTGTCAAAAGTGGATGAGCACCTACATAACCCAAAATGGATGCATTTCTTATCCTGGTAAAAACCAGATAAAAATGTTGATCTAACATGAGGGCAATTGGAAAAAAAAACTTATCAAACACATTATGAGAGTGGAATTCACAAGCATCAGTCATCATTTGTACAACAACAACAACAAAGCCTTTAGTCCCAAACAAGTTGGGGTAGGCTAGAGGTGAAACCCATAAGATCTCGCAACCAACTCATGGCTCTGGCACATGGATAGCAAGCTTCCACGCACCCCTGTCCATAGCTAGCTCTTTGGTGATACTCCAATCCTTCAGGTCTCTCTTAACGGACTCCTCCCATGTCAAATTCGGTCTACCCCGCCCTTTCTTGACATTCTCCGCACGCTTTAGCCATCCACTATGCACCGGAGCTTCTGGAGGCCTGCGCTGAATATGCCCAAACCATCTCAGACGATGTTGGACAAGCTTCTCTTCAATTGGTGCTACCCCAACTCTATCTCGTATATCATCATTCCGGACTCGATCCTTCCTCGTGTGGCCACACATCCATCTCAACATACGCATCTCCGCCACACCTAACTGTTGAACATGTCGCCTTTTAGTCGGCCAACACTCAGCGCCATACAACATTGCAGGTCGAACCGCCGTCCTGTAGAACTTGCCTTTTAGCTTTTGTGGCACTCTCTTGTCACAGAGAATGCCAGAAGCTTGGCGCCACTTCATCCATCCGGCTTTGATTCGATGGTTCACATCTTCATCAATACCCCCATCCTCCTGCAGCATTGACCCCAAATACCGAAAGGTGTCCTTCTGAGGTACCACCTGGCCATCAAGGCTAACCTCCTCCTCACACCTAGTAGTACTGAAACCGCACATCATGTACTCGGTTTTAGTTCTACTAAGCCTAAACCCTTTCGATTCCAAGGTTTGTCTCCATAACTCTAACTTCCTATTTACCCCCGTCCGACTATCGTCAACTAGCACCACATCATCCGCAAAGAGCATACACCATGGGATATCTCCTTGTATATCCCTTGTGACCTCATCCATCACCAATGCAAAAAGATAAGGGCTCAAAGCTGACCCCTGATGCAGTCCTATCTTAATCGGGAAGTCATCAGTGTCGACATCACTTGTTCGAACACTTGTCACAACATTATCGTACATGTCCTTGATGAGGGTAATGTACTTTGCTGGGACTTTGTGTTTCTCCAAGGCCCACCACATGACATTCCGCGGTATCTTATCATAGGCCTTCTCCAAGTCAATGAACACCATATGCAAGTCCTTTTGCTCCCTATATCTCTCCATAAGTTGTCGTACCAAGAAAATGGCTTCCATGGTCGACCTCCCAGGCATGAAACCAAACTGATTTTTGGTCACACTTGTCATTCTTCTTAAGTGGTGCTCAATGACTCTCTCCCATAGATTCATTGTATGGCTCATCAGCTTAATTCCACGGTAATTAGTACAACTCTGAACATCCCCCTTGTTCTTGAAGATTGGTACTAATATACTCCGTCTCCATTCTTCTGGCATCTTGTTTGCCCGAAAAATGAGGTTGAAAAGCTTGGTTAGCCATACTATCGCTATGTCCCCGAGACCTTTCCACACCTCAATGGGGATACAATCAGGGCCCATCGCCTTGCCTCCTTTCATCCTTTTTAAAGCCTCCTTGACCTCAGACTCCTGGATTCACCGCACAAAACGCAT